>NC_047107.1:103645840-103785840 GCF_902500255.1 Thalassophryne amazonica
CCTACATCCGGGACTCATTAGCTGCCGGGTTGATCCGGAATTCCACCTCTCCGATGGGTGCTGGTTTCTTTTTTGTGGGTAAAAAAGATGGCGGGCTTCGTCCATGCATTGATTACAGGGGGTTGAACGAAATCACGGTTCGCAACCGATACCCGTTGCCCTTGTTGGATTCGGTGTTCACCCCCTTGCATGGAGCCAGAATCTTCACCAAGCTTGATCTTAGGAATGCGTATCATTTGGTTCGGATCCAAAAGGGAGACGAATGGAAGACGGCATTTAACACCCCGTTAGGTCATTTTGAGTACCTGGTCATGCCGTTCGGTCTCACTAATGCTCCCGCGACTTTCCAAGCGTTGGTAAACGATGTCTTGCGGGACTTCCTGCACCGGTTCGTCTTCGTGTATCTAGACGATATACTCATCTTTTCCCCGGATCCTGAGACTCATGTCCGGCATGTCCGTCAGGTCCTACAGCGGTTGTTGGAGAACCGCCTGTTTGTGAAGGGCGAGAAGTGTGAGTTCCACCGCACTTCTTTGTCCTTCTTGGGGTTTATCATCTCCTCCAACTCCGTCGCCCCTGATCCGGCCAAGGTTGCGGCGGTGAGAGATTGGCCCCAACCCACAAGCCGTAGGAAGCTGCAACAGTTCCTCGGCTTTGCTAATTTCTACAGGAGGTTCATTAAGGGCTACAGTCAGGTAGTTAGCCCCCTGACAGCCCTGACCTCTCCAAAAGTCCCCTTCACCTGGTCGGATCGGTGCGAAGCCGCGTTCAAGGAGTTGAAACGGCGTTTTTCGTCTGCACCAGTTCTGGTGCAGCCCGATCCTAGCCGCCAGTTAGTGGTTGAAGTGGATGCCTCGGACTCAGGGATAGGAGCGGTGCTCTCCCAGAGCGGGAAGACCGATAAGGTCCTTCACCCGTGTGCCTATTTTTCCCGCAGGTTGACCCCCGCTGAACGGAACTATGACGTCGGCAATCGGGAACTCCTTGCTGTGAAAGAGGCCCTCGAAGAGTGGAGACATCTGTTGGAGGGAACAGCCGTGCCATTCACGGTTTTCACTGAACATCGGAACCTGGAGTACATCAGGACCGCCAAGCGGCTGAACCCCAGGCAAGCCCGCTGGTCACTGTTCTTTGGCCGTTTTGACTTCCGGATTACCTACCGTCCCGGGACCAAGAATCAAAGATCGGATGCATTGTCCCGGGTGCACGAAGATGAAGTCAAAACGGAACCGTCGGATCCCCCGGATCCCATCATCCCGGAGTCCGCTATCGTGGCCGCCCTCACCTGGGACGTGGAGAAGACCGTCCGGGAGGCCCTGACCCGTGACCCGGACCCCAGAAACGGACCAAAGAACAGACTATATGTCCCACCAGAAGCTAGGGCTGCAGTCCTGGACTTCTGTCACGGTTCTAAGCTCTCCTGTCACCCTGGGGTGCGAAGGACCGTGACAGTCGTCCGGCAACGCTTCTGGTGGGCATCCCTGGAGGCCGACGTCCGGGACTACATCCAGGCCTGTACCACCTGCGCCAGGGGCAAGGCCGACCACAGAAAGACCTCAGGGCAGCTACAGCCACTGCCCGTGCCTCATCGCCCCTGGTCCCACATCGGCCTGGACTTTGTCACGGGTCTCCCGCCGTCCCAGGGAAACACCGTCGTCTTCACGATAGTGGACCGTTTCTCCAAGGCGGCCCACTTCGTGGCCCTCCCGAAGCTCCCAACGGCCCAGGAGACAGCGGACCTCCTGGTCCACCACGTCGTCCGTCTGCATGGAATACCATCAGACATCGTCTCCGATCGCGGTCCCCAGTTTACCTCACACGTTTGGAGGAGCTTCTGCCGGGAACTGGGGGCCACGGTCAGCCTTTCGTCCGGGTATCACCCCCAGACCAACGGGCAAGCAGAGCGGCCCAACCAAGAATTGGAGCAGACACTACGCTGTGTGACAGCCGCGCACCCGACGGCCTGGAGTACCCACCTGGCCTGGATCGAGTACGCCCACAACAGCCAAGTGTCATCAGCCACCGGCCTCTCCCCGTTTGAGGTGTGCTTGGGGTATCAGCCCCCCTTGTTTCCGGTGGTCGAGGGAGAGGTCGGTGTGCCCTCGGTCCAGGCCCACCTACGGAAGTGCCGTCGGGTGTGGCGTGCCGCCGGCTCTGCTTTGTTGAAGGCCCGGACGAGGGCGAAGAAACATGCAGACCGGCGGCGGGCCCCGGCCCCCAAGTATCGTCCTGGGCAGGAAGTGTGGTTGTCCACCAAGGACATTCCCCTTCAAGTGGACTCCCCCAAACTCCAAGAACGATACATCGGTCCCTTCAAAGTCCTCAAAGTCATCAATCCCGCCGCAGTGAGGCTCCAGCTTCCGGCCTCGCTGCGGATTCATCCAGTGTTTCACGTCTCCCGGATAAAACCCCATCACACCTCACCCCTCTGCACCCCGGGTCCGGCACCACCTCCTGCCCGGATCATCGACGGGGAACCGGCTTGGAAAGTGCGCCGGCTCCTCGAAGTCTGTCGAATGGGCCGGGGTTTTCAGTACCTGGTGGACTGGGAGGGGTACGGCCCCGAAGAACGCTCCTGGGTGAAGAAGGGCTTCATCCTGGACCCGGCCCTCCTGGCCGACTTCTACCGTCGCCATCCGGACAAGCCCGGTCGTGCGCCAGGAGGCGCCCGTTGAGGGGGGGGTCTTGTTGTGTGGGCCGCTGAAGAGGAGGTACTGCTGGCCCACCACCACCAGAGGGCGCCCTGCCTGGAGTGCGGGCTCCAGGCACCAGAGGGCGCTGCCGCCTTACGAGAGCAGTCAGGGTGACAGCTGTCACCCATTACTGGACACAGCTGACTCCACTCAGCACGGAGGTATATCATCAGGACGGCGTCTCCACCTCAGTGCCGAGATATCGCCTTAAGATAGAGGTACAATTCTCTGCTATATTATATTGCCTTTCTTGTTGAGCATTGCAGGACAGCTGTCTACTCAAAGATAAGTACTCACCTTCCTGCAGTATTGTGACGTGAGGTGGAGACGGCTTCTCCCCTCTCTGTGTTACTGGGTGCAGCCGCATCCACACCTGTGTGTTTGTTCTCTTGCCAGCAGTACCGGATCCGACGAGCGGAGGCAGTGGCCACCTGGGAATTCGGGACTTGGCGGTTCCAGTACTTCCAGGGTTCGGTGGCAGAGGAAATCTGGGTGGTTCCGGTTCGACTTGGACGGACGTCTCCTACCTTCGGGCCTGCCCACACGACACCAGTGGAATTCGGCTTAACCCCAAATTGTCAATTGTTGTATTGGTTGTGCACGTTCCACAACAGTAAAACCTTGTTATTTACCTTCTCCATTGTCCGTTCATTTGCGCCCCCTGTTGTGGGTCCGTGTTCCTACACTTTCACAACAATTATTTCATCATAAAAGATGGAGGAAGTGATCAGAACGCCGCAGCTACACGAGTTGCTAGCTATTGCGTTCACTGCGCATCCATCATTTCAAAGTGTTGAATATCACCTTGTTTTTGCTTAAAACTGACTTTAGAACGATTTAAGAGGTTTGACCTTGTCATCTGATGCTTAATAATCACATCAATCCATTTGATCACTTTGGGTGAAGAGACTCTTTCTCACACGAGCTGTTGACGCTCTGAAATGACGCACGCGCAGTGGAGGAAGGGCGGACCAATTTTTAGGGGGGGACTGTTCGGTTTGCGACACCAGACTTTACCTGGATCCGGATTCCACAACACAATGCACCAATTGCATACTGATCCCGAATGGTCCAACTGATCAAGATGTTGCAATGTGATTTTATTCACAAGCTGAAACAAAATAGTGTCTTCCTGATCTTGGTTTTGCATTGTGATGTATGTTTCTGCATATTGATCTGGATCACTCCCAACATCCAACACTTACATGGTCTTCCTTTGTACAGTAGCCACATGTGATTTAAATTTTGTCAAGCTCCATCAAGGAAATTTGAGATTGATCCTCAAATTGGTGAACATTTAAGAAATGATCCAGAATCGGGATATTGATCAGGATCCACTACAAAATTTAATGGAGTCTTCTATGGTCTAATATCTATCTGTGGTGGAAATCTCATCACAATCTGTGCAGTAGTTTTAAGGTAATCATTAAAAGCCTATAAAGTGAAATGCTGAGCCAGGATCTGGATCCTGGCTCAGTAAGACTGCACTGAAGTCTTCTATGCCCTAATCCGTGTTGCAAATTTGGTGAGAATCCGTGAAGTAGTTTTGATGTAATCCTTCAACGCCTATATAAACTGAAATCTTGATCCAGAATCCGGATCCGGATCACCAGGCAGACAAACACTGATGATTGATTGATTGAAACCCTACAATGTGATTTTCTGGATTTTTTTTTTTCCCTCATTTTGTCTCTCATAGTTGAAGTGTACCTATGTTGAAAAATTACAGACCTCTCTCATCTTTCTAAGTAGGAGAACCTGCACAGTCAGGGGCTGACTAAATACTTTTTTACCCCACTGTAGTTAATCAGAGGCTTGCAGTGGTGATAGAACCTATCGGAGGAGCCTCTGAGGGTGGACTTAATATTTTCCGGTTTCCAAAGAAACAAGACATCATGCAACCACACCATAATTCAAGGTGGCAGGGGCAACTTCCACAAAAGCAAAATTTTCCTACAAGCGACCAAAGAGGTCAAGGACACTTCCTTATGTCACCGACACAATAGCCTCTTTTTTTTTGGGGGGGGGGGGGGGGGGGGGTGGCAGCCAAATGTAGCTATGTGGGCGACTTTCAAATACAAAATCTTAGTGTCTCAAAAAAGGTATGCCAGTAGTTGGACAATTTCAGACACAACCAGAACATGTGGGTCAAGTTACAAGGGGGCTCAGAATTTGCCTGGATAAAGCATGGCAAATCTGGCCTTACTATAGTGAATTCTATGTAGTACTTTGAACTGTATTAGGCTAAGTTTGGCACAGCTGGAATTGACAGCATGCAAGGCTTTTTGTTCCTGGAGTCATCTGACATGGTAACTTGTAGTTTATGCTCCTTGGCCCTTATTTTATTAATGTCTGGTTCAGATGATAAAGAGAAAAGGTTATAAAAGAACAAATTGTGTCCCTTAGATAAAGGCTCAGCTTTAAGGATTAAGTCTACACTGCATGTACACAACAATGTTACGGGCTCCAAAGAAATTAGCTTTATCTTAGGCTTCTACAAAAATAAGAGGAGCTGAGAACATTGACGCTGGCTCACAGATCTGGAAAATTGCTTCCGACGGATTATTTGCTTTTGTGACGCTCTTCCAATCTCTACACAGTTGTATTTGTTTTTTGTTTTTTTTTTTTACTTCTGTTTAACACTTCTTTTGGTTTTTAAGTGCATCTACTCTGAATCTATTTAACTACAGTCCTGTTGTGAATCGATAGTGGTTAGCTTTTGCTCGCGGTTAGCTTTCGCTAGCAGTTATCTTTTTTAACCGCTGTGAATTTTAGCTTATTATTTTACTCTTCTAGGCCCTTCTAGGGAACCATGTCCATAAGCAAGTACAGCTTATTAGCTCAGTGGAGATAGATGTTACGAGCACTCCAGATAAGGTTGGTGTTGGGCCTGCTATAGCATGCCCATTAGCATCAGCCTAGAAACGCTGGCTGTGGAGAACAGCTGTCAGACTGTGGTTAGGTGGAGGAGGTCACGTAGGGCTCGGTGCCCGGTTGTGGCACCCCGAGCATACTTGCCACTGCGAACTGTGAACCGGTTTTCTCCCTTGGATATGCCTGATGTGAGTTCTTTGTCAGGTTACAGATGCTGACTGACATTAAATGTATTCCTGGGGCCAGAGTTCCTGACATTGCCTCCCATCTTAGGGTGTTGACACTGCAGAAGGGTAGACAGACAAAGGTACATAACATATTCACGTTGGCACCAATGATGTCAGGATGAAGCACTCTGAGACCACAAAAATGAACATAGAGAGGACTTGTGACCTTGCCATAAAGATATATCGGCATTGAGTAATAATCACTGGTCCCCTCCCCTCCCGGGGTAATGATGAGGAGTTTAGCAGGCTGACATTGTTAAATAGGTGGCTGGTGCAGTTTTGTAGAAAGCAAAGCTTTAGTTTTATTGATAACTGGCCTTTGTTCTGGGGCCGCCGTGGCTTGCTGATGCCAGACGGCCTCCACCCTACTGGGGAAGGTGCTGCCATCTTGTCTACAAACATAGATGGAACTCTACAGGGAGGGTAACATTAGGATTTTACAGCAGGCCACGGAGCAGGGGATTAGAGACCCTCCAAGTTTTATGATGAATGTGAGTGTGGAATCCATTAGCTTAGCTGGGAAATTAGTGCAGAAAATCCAATATTGTGACAGTGGATTTTCAGGGAGGGAAATTCATTAAGTTGAGACTGTGGCCTGTTTCCCTAGATGTGTCCATGAATATCATAGAGGAGTATGTTTTGCAAACTTAATAACCATTACTACATTGGATGATGTTAAAATTGAGGATGGCCTGTTGGCTGTTCCAGCAATATCACATATTTTGTGTCTGCTACCTACAGCCCATGTGGACTGTCTCAAACCTAAACCTACTTCCAGGCATCTTATGCGACTCTGGAGCCACCCCTGAATCTAAACAGTCCAACTGTCAACCCTGCTGAGGTCCTTAGTCTGGATCTCATGAACACAAGATCCCTGTCCTCAAAGTCATTGTTGATTAATAATCTAATTATGGATTATCACTTAGATATGGTTGGGTTATGTGAAACCTGGCTTAAACCTACAGCTGTCCTCCCCTTAAATGAGGCCTGCCCACTGGTGTACACATTTAGTCACACTCCCTTGTGATGCAAAGCAAGGCGGGGGGTGTTGCTCTTATTTATAGGTCTAGGTTTAGCTTATTAGCTGTTCGGGGTCACAAATATAACTCGTTTCAGCATCTGATTCTCCGCTCTGCCCACGATGCTATGTGCTGCCAAGGTTGGAGGAATGAAGGTCAGCTGTATTATTTTGTCACTGTATATAGGCCCCCTGGCCCATACTCTGAATCCTTGGATGAATTTGGTGCATTCATCTCTAGCTTGTCAACTAGTGCAGATACCATTCTGATTATTAGCGACTTTAACATTCATATAAATAAGCCTTCTGATCCCCTCTGTAAATCATTTATGGAAATTGTCGATGCATTAGGATTTCAGCAATGCATTTGACACACATTCGTGGAAATACCCTGGATTGGTTCTTGCACATGGTATTGCTGTCACGAAAATTGACATCATGCCTCTTGCATCGGTGGTCTCTGATCACTCACTTATGGTAAATGGAACTCGAAGCTAGACTGCCTGATATCTTAGTTTCACGTTTGGCAAATGCCCAATCAGTAGAGAGTCTTGTGGATAATTTAAACTCAGCAGTCAAAATGACACTCGCCATGATTGCGCCACCTTTATTAAAACCACGCCCCTCCCCCAATACACAGTCACCTTGGTTCAATGATTACAACCCCAATTCCAATGAAGTTGGGACGTTGTGTAAAATGTAAATAAAAACAGAATGCAATGATTTGCAAATCCTCTTCAATCTATATTCAGTTGAATACACCACAAAGACAAGATATTCAATGTTCAAACTGATAAACTTTATTGTTTTTGTACAAATATTTGCTAATTTTGAAATGATGCCCGCAACACATTTCAAAAAAGTTGGGACAGTGGTATGTTTACCACTGTGTTGCATCACCTTTCCTTCTAACAACACTCAATAAGCGTTTGGGAACTGAGGACACTAATTGTTGAAGCTTTGTCGGTGGAATTCTTTCCCAGTCTTGCTTGGTGTATGACTTCAGTTGTTCAACAGTCCGTGGACTCCGTTGTCGTATTTTACGTTTCATAATGCACCACACATTTTCTATGGGCAACAGGTCTGGACTCCAGGCAGGCCAGTCTAGTACCTGCACTCTTTTACTATGAAGCCCAGCTGTTGTAACACATGCAGAATGTGGCTTGGTATTGTGAAATAAGCAGGGACATCCCTGAAAAAGATGTTGCTTGGATGGCAGCATATGTTGCTCCACAACATGGATGTACCTTTCAGCATTGATGGTGCCATCACAGATGTGTAAATTGCCCATGCCATGGGCATTAACACACCACCATACATCACAGATGCTGGCTTTTGAACTTTGCACTGATAACAATCTGGATGGTCTGTTTCCTCTTTTGTCCCCAGGACACGACGTCCATGATTTCCAAAAACGATTTGAAATGTGGACTCATCAGACCACAGCACACTTTTCCACTTTGCGTCTGTCCATTTCAAATGAGTTCGGGCCCAGAGAAGGCCGCTGCGTTTCTGGATGTTGTTGATGGATGGCTTTCGTTTACTTGCACTTGTACATGTAGCAACGAACTGTTAACAGACAGTGGTTTTCGGAAGTGTTCCTGAGCCCACGCAGTAAGATCCTTTACACAATGATGTTGCTTTTTAATGCAGTGCCGCCTGAAGGATCGAAGGTCATGGGCAGTGTTGGTTTTTGGCCTTGCCACTTACGTGTAGAAAGTTCTCCAGATTCTCTGAATCTTCTGATTATATTACGGACTGTAGGTGATGGAATCCCTAAATTCTTTGCAATTGAACATTGAGAAACAACAAACATATTTTTTTCATGCAGTTGTTCACAAAGTGGTGATCCTCACCCCATCTTTGCTTGTGAATGGCTGAGCCTTTTGGGGATGTTCTTTTTATACCCAATCATGACACTCACCTGTTTCCAGTTAGGTGTTGCTTGAGCATTCATCAACTTTCCCAGTTTTTTGCTGCCCTGTCCCAACTTTTTTGAAAGGTGTTGCAGGCATCCATTTCAAAATGAGCAAATATTTACACAAAAACAACAAGGTTGATCACTTTGAACATTAAATATCTTGTCTTTGTGGAGTATTCAATTGAATATAGGTTGAAGAGGTTTTGCAAATCATTGTATTCTGTTTTTAATTTACATTTTACACGACATCCCAACTTCATTGGAATTGGGGTAGTACTTGCGTGACCTCAAGCATAAAGATAGAGGTCTAGAACGAAAATGGCGAAGTTCAAATTTAGAAGTATTCCATCTTGCGTGGCGTGATGCTATCTCAGACTATAAGCATACACTGCTGACTACAAAGTGGGCCTATTACTCTGATTTGATCAACAAAAACAAGCAGAACTCAAAGTTCTTATTCGACACGGTGGCAACACGTATTCATGGACAACCACCTATAAGTCGCTCTCTTTTTCAGCACAGGATTTCTCGGATTACCTTGAGAAGAAAATAGAAGACATGAGGTTAAACATATCCCAGCATGCCTTAACCCAGCCACTACACCCTGCTATTAAGGTGGGTGCCATCACTGAGGTGTTACCTAGATTTACAGAATTTGACAGTATCTCACTTGTCGTGCTGACAAAACTCGTAACGTCTACAAAAAAGCACAACCTGCTTATTCGATCCTATACCAACAAAACTGTTTAAGGATCTGTGACCCACTCTTGGGCCGATTATGCTGGAAATTATTAATCTCTCATTAACTTCTGGATCTGTTCCTAAATGTTTCAAATCTATGTTGATTAAACCATTACTTAAGAAATCTAATCTTGACCTAGTGTATTGAAATACTGTAGGCCAATATCAAATCTATCATTTTGCTCTGAAATTCTGGAAAAAGTGGTTTTACGGCAGCTCGTGGACCTCCTTACCGAGAATAATGTTTTTGAGCCACTGCAGTTTGCTTTTAGAAAATATCATTCCACAGAGACAGATCTCAATAAAGTGGTGAATGATCTTCTCCTTGCAGTGGATTTGGACACCACTACGATTTTCTTGCTGTTAGATCTCAGTGCTGTGTTTGATACTGTGGATCATCATATTCTACTTGATCGGCTGGAGAATCATTTTGGGATTACTGCATGGGAATGCCCTTGCGTGGTTGACGTCATACCTGACCAGTTGTTCTCACTGTGTTTTGTACAATAACACTACTACTACAACCCCTGGCAATAATTATGGAATCACCGGCCTCGGAGGATGTTCATTCAGTTGTTTAATTTTCTACAAAAAAGCAGATCACAGACATGACACAAAACTAAAGTCATTTCAAATGGCAACTTTCTGGCTTTAAGTAACACTATAAGAAATCAGGAAAAATAATTGTGGCAGTCAGTAACGGTTACTTTTTAGACCAAACAGAGGGAAAAAAATATGGACTCACTCAATTCTGAGGAATAAATTATGGAATCACCCTGTAAATTTTCATCCCCAAAACTAACACCTGCATCAAATCAGATCTGATCTGCATCTAAAAAGGAGTGATCACACCTTGGAGAGCTGTTGCACCAAGTGGACTGACATGAATCATGGCTCCAACACGAGAGATGTCAATTGAAACAAAGGAGAGGATTATCAAACTCTTAAAAGAGGGTAAATCATCACGCAATGTTGCAAAAGATGTTGTTCACAGTCAGCTGTGTCTAAACTCTAGACCAAATACAAACAACATGGGAAGGTTGTTAAAGGCAAACATACTGGTAGAACAAGGAAGACATCAAAGCGTCAAGACAGAAAACTTAAAGCAATATGTCTCAAAAATCGAAAATGCACAACAAAACAAATGAGGAACGAATTGGAGGAAACTGGAGTCAACGTCTGTGACCGAACTGTAAGAAACCGCCTAAAGGAAATGGGATTTACATACAGAAAAGCTAAACTAAAGCCATCATTAACACCTAAACAGAAAAAAAACAAGGTTATAATGGGCTAAGGAAAAGCAATCGTGGACTGTGGATGACTGGATGAAAGTCATATTCAGTGATGAATCTCGAATCTGCATTGGGCAAGGTGATGATGCTGGAACTTTTGTTTGGTGCCGTTCCAATGAAATTTATAAAGATGACTGCCTGAAGAGAACATGTAAATTTCCACAGTCATTGATGATATGGGGCTGCATGTCAGGTAAAGGCACTGGGGAGATGGCTGTCATTACATCATTAATAAATGCACACGTTTACGTTGATATTTTGGACACTTTTCTTATCCCATCAATTGAAAGGATGTTTGGGGATGATGAAATAATTTTTCAAGATAATAATGCATCTTGCCATAGAGCAAAAACTGTGAAAACATTCCTTGCAAAAAGACACATAGGGTCAATGTCATGGCCTGCAAATAGTCCAGATCTTAATCCAATTAAAAATCTTTGGAAGTTGAAGAAAATGGTCCATGACAAGGCTCCAACCTGCAAAGCTGATCTGGCAACAGCAATCAGAGAAAGTTGGAGCCAGATTGATGAAGAGTACTGTTTGTCACTCATTAAGTCCATGCCTCAGAGACTGCAAGCTGTTATAAAAGCCAGAGGTTGTGCAACAAAATACTAGTGATGTGTTGGAGCGTTCTTTTGTTTTTCATGATTCCATAATTTTTTCCTCAGAATTGAGTGATTCCATATTTTTTCCCTCTGCTTGGTCTAAAAAAGTAACCGTTACTGACTGCCACAATTTTTTTTCCTGATTTCTTAGTGTTTCTTAAAGCCAGAAAGTTGCCATTTGAAATTACTTTAGTTTTGTGTCATGTCTGTGATCTGCTTTTTTTCTACAAAATTAAACAACTGAATGAACATCCTCCGAGGCCGGTGATTCCATAATTTTTGCCAGGGGTTGTATTTTTGACATGAAATTTGGTGTTCCACAGGGGTCTGTCTTAGGCTCCCTGCTTTTCTCCTTTTATATAGAACCCCTTGGGCATATACTGCTGCGTTTTGGGATTGCCTTTCACTGCTATGCTGTGTTAAATTAACACTGCCAGTGAACATATGGTCCCACTCTGGCCAGAGTGGGACCATGTGTTTATTTATCACTGTCAGTGTTAGTTTTTGCACTGGTGATTTTACTGTGTACTCAGTTGTACATCCTGATAACTGCTGGTAGTCTCATCCACATAAAATCCTTAGAAGATTGCCTTGCATCAGTGAGAAGCTGGATGTCTAGCAACTTCCTACTTTTAAACTCTGATAAGACCGAGATGATGGTTCTTGGTCCAGTGAGACATCGGCATCAATTTGACCAGCTAATGCTTTGCCTAGGCTTGTGTGTCATACATCACACTGACAAAGTGAGGAACCTTGGGGTAATTTTTGATCCTATGTTGTCCTTTGGTCTCTACATTAGAGATATTACGAGGACTGCTTTCTTCCAGCTGCAAAATATAGCCAAGATTCGTCCCATCTTGTCTATGGCTGATGTTGAGACCTTGATTCATGCATTTGTCTGTTCTAGATTGGACTACTGTAATGTTCTATTTACTGGTTTACCAGCATTAGGGGTCTCCAATTGGTTCAAAATGCTGCTGCCAGACTTTTGACAGGAAGCAGAAAGTTCGACCACATTACACCCATTTTGGCATCTCTTCACTGGCTTCCTGTCCCAGTGAGAGCAGATTTTAAGGTTCTGATACGAGCCTATAAAATTGTTCACGGACTGGCACCTCCCTACTTAGCTGACCTAATTCAACTATGTACTGGCCCTTGCTTTGCGTTCTCACGGTGCAGGACTACTTTGTGTCCTTCGGATGAATAAAAAGTCTGCTTGTCACAGAGCTTTCTCTTATTGTGCCCCTGCTGTGTGGAATGATCTCCCTGCGTCAATAAAACAGTCGGATTCTGAAGAGACTTTCAAGTCCAGACTTAAGACGCACTTATTTTGTCTTTCGTTTGGCTAGCATACTGGCATAGTATGTTACAATGCTTTTTACTCTTTTTTTGTAACTTTTTATTCTTTTTACTCTTTTAATTCATTTTATTAGGAATTGCTTTTGTAATTTGTGTCAGTTGCATGGCCCAAGCAGAGGGTCACCCCTTTGAGTCTGGTCTGCTTGAGGTTTCTTCCTCAGAGGGAGTTTTTTCCTTACCACTGTCACCTGTGTGCTTGCTCTGGTGGTTGGTAAGGTTAGACCTTACTTGTGTGAAGCGCCTTGAGGCAACTTTGTTGTGATTTGGTGCTATATAAAATGAAATAAGTTGGAATTGAAGATGTGTATAATTCTGTAACTTTGATGTTTAACATGAAGCACCTGTACGTGTAAAAGAGAGATAAAGCCAGATTTTTCACAATATTACCCCTTTAAATTTGACATATTAAAAAAGAAAAAAAAATCCTAAAACCTGGACGTATTCACTATTCTTTCATCATTATCTTTACTAGCACTGGAAAATTTGAAATAAACACAATGTACATATTTAGTAATTACAAAAATGTGTTGACTTTTTTTCCTAGGGTAAAGGACCATATCAGTGTTTCTGTAAATTGTGTTGGCTTATCTACATATAAATTGTGCATAAATTCTATTTTGTGCCCATTCAGTTTTAAATGCGGAGGTGTATTTCACCATCTGTTCCAGGTACATGTTGGCTTCCCTTCATTTCCATATGAATAAAAAGACTGAGCAGACTCTTGAAACTTGTTGAGTCATGTAATCCATCATGATGAACATAAGTCAGCATTCATTTTTGTGGTCACATTATTGTTGTGAGGCAAAGCAGTAAATCAGTCAGCAGTAAGACTGCATTAAGACACGGCACCATGATGGATCGCACACAAGTGCGAATTGATTCTGATACAATATGGAAATGAAGAGAGCAATGGATAGGAAAAATACTCCTAAGCATCTGTAGCTCAACAGTACGCTTTGGTACAAACACAATGTGCTGTTTTTTAAAGGTGACCTATTTTGGTGCACAGGGTCAATCAGTCTATCTTCCCATCATGCAAGAGCTGGGATCATCTGCTGTGTTTGCTGCCCAGCCTGTCAGATTTGGTGCAATGGCATGTCTGTCACTCAGCGTTCATTCAAAGCAGTTTTATGTGGATTCTTATCTGGATGCAACACTTCCAGGTATTACCTCTAAATCTAAAGCCCACATCTTGAACTTGAAGCTCACATCTGAAAATTTACTTTCTCGCTCCTGGAGGTCTCGGATCAACCTGGACATGCACAAATGAACAAATATCACAAATCCAACAACAACTCTTACCAATACCTATTTGTCACACCTTCAATGTGTTTATGCACATTTGGTATTGAGGCAGTGCATACATAATTGGTGTAATCAGATTACATCCATCCATCCATCCATCCATTTTCTTTATCCGGAGTCGGGTCGCGGGGGCAGCAGCTCAAGCAAAGCCGCCCAGACCTCCCGATCCACACACACCTCCTCCAGCTCCTCCGGGGGAACCCCAAGGCGTTCCCAAGCCAGCCGAGAGATGTAGTCCCTCCAGCGTGTCCTGGGTCTTCCCCGGGGCCTCCTCCCAGTGGGATGTGCCCGGAACACCTCTCCAGCGAGGCGTCCAGGGAGCATCCGGAAAAGAACACCAGAGACTTAAGGTACTCAGGACGGATTTCATCCATCCCAGGAGCCTTGCCACCGAGGAGCTTTCTAACCACCTCAGTGACTTCGGCCTGGGTAATGGATGAGTCCGCCTCTGAGTCCCCAGTCTCTGCTTCCTCTTTCGAAGACGTGACGATGGGATTGAGGAGATCCTTGAAGTACTCCTTCCACCGCCCGACAACATCCCCAGTCAGGGTCAACAGCTCCCCACCCGCACCGTAAACAGTACTGGTGGAGAGCTGCTTCCGCCTCCTGAGGCGTCGGACGGTTTGCCAGAATCTCTTCGAGGCCGACCGATAGTCCTCCTCCATAGCCTCCCCGAACTCCTCCCAGACCCGAGTTTTTGCCTCTGCGACCGCACGGGCTGCGGCACGCTTGGCCTGCCAGTACCTGTCAGCTGCCTCTGGGGTCCCACCTACCAACAAAGATAAGTAGGACTCCTTCTTCAGCTTGATGGCATCCCTTACTTCCAGTGTCCACCACCGGGTTCGGGGATTGCCGCCGCGACAGGCACAGCTACGAGCAGCCGCATCGACAATGGAGGTGGAGAACATGGTCCATGTCCACTCCATGTCTCCAACCTCCCCCGGGATCTGGGAGAAGCTCTCCCGGAGGTGGGAGTTGAAGACCTCGCTGACTGATTACATTGTTTTAATATTACCGTATTGGCTCAAATATAGGATGACCGTGATTATGAGAGAACCCCCTCTTTTTTTTTTTTTTTTTTTACTTTTTTGAAAAATACTTTCTGAAGATGAAATCTTAAAAAAAAACGAAAACAATAAAATGCTTTTAATTCTGCTTGTATTAGACTGATGGATTAGATCAGATATGAGTCTCCTTGGGGTGGCAGAATGGTGTCCTGTCCAGGGTGTACCCTGCCTCACACCCTATGACTGCTGGGGCAGGCTCCAACCCCTCCGTGATCCTTAATTGGAGTAAACAGTTGAAGATAACTGAGTGAGGCATCTCCTTGGAATGCAATGTTTTCAGATGACATTGTGATCTGTAGTGAGAGTAGAGAACAGGTTGAGTCTAGCCTGGAGATGTGGAGATATGCTCTGGAGAGCAGGGAAATGAAAATGAGTTGGAACAAGACCATAGAGTTGGATAGCAAAGCTAGACGGCACAGCTGCCGTTTCCAAAGAGGGCAAAAAAATAATTAAATTATTCTAACTTAATTAATAATATTATTTAATTAAAAAGCAAACCAAAAACAGATATATACGGCATTTACGATCCGTGTAAGCCCATTGTCGTGATTGCCCTCGGTACTTACACATTCACTCAACGTGCATGCTGTATTGCACATCCGGGTACTTTTTGCCCTCTTTGGTAATGGTGACCATGCCCCCATGTATGCACGGCAGCATTACGTTAGTGGTATAGGGGGTGCACACTCAAGCTTTGCTATATCCAACTCTATGAGCAAGAGAGCCTAGTAGAATAGTGCAGTTACAGGAGTAGAGGTGGTGAAAGTAGTTGAGATTAAATACTAATACCCCAAATATTATGCACACCACTTATGTAATGACATAAAATCATTGACATTTGTTGGATGGATACGTGTCCAAAAGGTCCTCAGAAATTCCAGAGATTTTCAGCATTTTTGTTTTTTGTTTACTTTTGTTTCCTTACTTTCAACAACCAAAAACAAACAGAATGTGGAGTTATTTGGTAATAAGTATAACCAAAAGTTGGTTTGAGGGGTAAAAGGAGGTATAAATGCACAAAGTGGTGTGACTGCGCTGTTGTTTTCATTGGGATACAATCTGTACTGACATAGTTTGACCAGCGAAAATAGAATTATTGTTGAAATAAAATTGCAGGGAGGCAACAGAATCTGCTTTCTGCACATGTCAAAATAGCTATATAATAGTCCTGAGGAGCACACTTGTGGTACCACCTACTGTTACAAATGTGTATGACATAAAGGTCTCCCTCCTAAATATAAGACAACACAATTTGTTCTAGATGTCTTTTCAAGAAAAAAACAGCAACAAAAACACCATCTTATATTGAGGCCAATAGCTTGATAAAGCAACATGAAAATATTATATTACAGATAAAGCTTTTAAATCAGGTAATCAGTAACTTTACGGGTATATGTCTTGAAAGAAAAGTATAAGCCATCACAATGTAAATTGCAAACTGAAGAGTATGCCCTTTCACCTTTGCATTGCTGACACCTTTACACCAGTCCAGTCTCCACCATCATGTGATTTTGAACAGAGTGAATATTTTTACAGTGAAGGTTACTCATGGTGGGGAGAGCTGCAGCATCTGGTTGTCTATGCTTTCCTTTTTTCCTCAAGAGAGATAGATGAATACACTTACATGAGCAGAATAATCCTGTGAGCAAACCAGCAATGGTGTCTAATCATAAAATCCTGTTCACTGTTAATTTGACAGGAACTGGCATGTTCTGTCAGCAGGAATGGCAAAAGAGTTTCTGGCAGCCACTCACTTATTACCTCCCCGTCCTGTGAAACACAGAGTGGAAGGACAACCATGAAATGTGCTTTTAAGTATTTCATTGACTTGATAGTTTTGTTACCTGGAATGATGCATGGCAGTGAGAGTAATGTTCCAGTGCACACGGCAGAACTCACAGCCTGTTAAGTGTGACTTCACCCCCGTCAGTGCTCCAATAAAAAAGGTCTTTTTTTTTTTATTCAGGGCTTTTCAGTGATTGACAATTAATAAAACGAACTGTTGGTTCCCCTTTCGAAATAAATGCATTTAAAGAATAGAAAGCTGGAAGCAGTGCCCAGGAATGTATTATTTGAATACACAAAAACATTTCAAAGGCCTCTGTGATAAACCGGAAAGCAGTGAGCCAGACGCGGTCTTATACATAGTTTGGAGCAAAGTGGCTCTTTGGGTATTGAATGCACAACATGGCTTGCCATTCCACAGAGGAAGAGTAAACCTGGGAGCTGTCTCTGGAATGAAGAGATGTTGACTCCAGTCTCCTTCATTTCATTAGAACATCTTGTGATCAGTATAGTATTAATAATGTTACATACCCCAGTTTCCAAAGTATGTCACTTTTTATTATTACGAGTTTGGTTGCGTTGGTTATTATGAGGTTGTACTAGGGGAGCTATGTCCATCCGGTTGTTAAGTGTGACGTAACGCATCATGTGATTTTCAACTTCCGGCTCCAAACGAAAAAGGCGCGCTGTCATTAACATTGAGAATTGCACTGAGACGATCTGATCAGGCTGCACTTACATTGCTGCACATGGACAACAGCATTAACATCGCAACATAAAAGTCTTTGTATATTGTGCCTAAAACTCTCCTGGATATATTAACTGGGTTTTTAGACGTTGTTACTGCGTTTGTTTTATATAAAAATGTCAGATGCTCAGGTTGTTTCTCCGTTATTGTCAATGGGAGTTGCTGCGATCACTTCCTGTTCGTCGTTTGGGGAGAAAGTGAAGTTTGCACTTTAACGTCCTGTTTGTTGTAATAAATCATTTTTTATTAACAAACAGACAAATATATTTTACCTGTGCATAATAAAATATGTAAAGTCAAAGAAGAAAAAGTTTTCTGACCATAGAACCAGACAAATGCGGTTAACGGAGGTGGAGGCGGAGAAGGGAGGGACCTGTAAATCCTTAAAAGGATCAGACAGACGTAACTTTAATTGTAGACTTGGAGGTCTTTGGACCCGGAAACAGATTTATCACGTGATGCGTTACGTCAGCGCTTAACAACCGGATTACCTTTGCACCCCCCCAGAACTAAACCAAACCAACTTTTTTAGGTTCTTTAGATGACCCCAAAACACAATCAGAATGTTCCCAAAAATAAAAACTGGCCTCAAGCCAGTTATGCAAGATGGCGTCCAAGATGGCCGCCAAAATATATATTTTTTTTCACTAAAACACCTTTAAACAACATATAAACAACTTAAATATCACAGAGGTTCAATGCGAAGACCATTGCAGGTCACAGCAAACTCATTTGTGCCTAAACTAAATTCATTCATGGGTTTAAGATTCAAAATGTCATCCAAAATGGCCACCAATAGACCCTTATCATTGAATCTCTGTGATATTTGCATGGTCTTTTTAATGATAAAAATAGGGGTGAAAAAGATTTGGAACCACTGCCGTAAACTAATCTAAGGGCCCCTTCACACATCACACAATTGAAGCCGACTAGTGCACGAAGGAGGAATTGCATGCCATTTATGAAAAATGAGAGCTGCCTTTAATGCCTTGTATACCTGTCGCTACAACTATTTGCGCACACCAGCGGCCGAAAGATAAAGTGCCCTGTGAGAGCCCATTTGATCCCTCTCGCGGCAGGTGTCAGCCAAATTCCAGGTAACACACTTGAACATCCAACACCGCTGGCTGGACACTTGGAAAATGTGGGGCCAAATTTGTCTAAGTGCCCCCACGACTGTGGAGTTGCACAACACACGTGGTGTGCCAGAGTATTGGCTCCCCCCTAAACACGTGTTGTGCGTGTTGCGCTCCTTGCTCCCCCCACAACACATGTGGGGTGCTGGGGTGGGTGGGGGGATGAGCACACTTGCCATGGACTGCTGATCTGTATGTGCAGATGGAGACTGGCCAGCCACGTCTGAGCGCACACAGCACGGTGAGCTGCCTCCCAGCTGATCGCCAGCCAGAGACTCACTAACAGCTGCAAATGACGGCTCAGTGCCCACGACGTGTCACATTAAAAACACAGAGACCACTGCCAGTACAGGTATATAAATAAGTACTACAATAACTACATACACACCTAGAAGCACTCAGAGAGTGAAAACCTCCGCCAAGGCCATAGGGTCACTGACCCTAAAGAGATTCCCTCCTTGGCACAGTGATCTATATAACAATTCAGTGTTACAACCAAAAATATGATACATACACATTTTTCCTGTATATTTGACATCCTTGACCATGAAAACATACCACTAGAACTTGGAATCACTTTTATGTCTTTATTAGTTGAAAAGTTATTGTATAAAAACGATTTTTCGGTAATGGTGGTTTTCTTCTGGATCTAGCTCCATAACATTTGAAGCTACATCAAATCTGATGACACCTTACTGAATCAGTACAGATTCAGCTACAGTTTGGTGTTAGCTGTGCATCTCTAGCTTCATTTGATACCTCACACTGACACATTTTCTATTTTCCCTATATTTTTGTATATTCTAAGTAATTAATTCCCCCTATCCCGCAATGGTGAAAGAATCCTTTAAAAGATTCCTGGATCCGGATCATGATCCGGATCACCACTAAAATGTAATCACTTGTTCCTCTTGTCATTTCCAACCACTCCACAAAATTTCATCAAAATCTGTTCAAAACTTTTTGAGTTATCCTGCTGACAGACAGACAGACAAAAAAATTATTTTTGTCTCTGTCTCTAAAATTGTACATAATAATCATTACATTATTAATATATAAACAAAAATAAATTTAAGAAATATTACAATTTGAAAACAAATGCACCTGACCGTGATGACAGCTGCAACTGCTTAATGCTAACTTTTAACATTGAAAATGCCATAGACATGCTAACGCTTTAGCATCAGGATCCGGATCATGATCCGGATCACCACTAAAATTTAACCACTTGTTCCTCTTGTCATTTACAACCATTCCACAAAATTTCATCAAAATCCGTTCAAAACCTTTTGAGTTATCCTACTGATAAACAGACAGACAAACAAACAAACGTGACCGAAAACATAACCTCCTTGGCAGAGGTAATTACACAACAAAATAACGAAAAAAAAAATGATTTCATAACACAGAAACAGAGAGTGACATGTTGGTCTTTGTGCTGAACGGACAGCGGGCATAGCTACCGACAGCAGCAGCTGTTGAGATCTCTGGTTCTGGATATCATGGCTGGGGAACACGTACCGTGTTTTGGCAGACATGGCCTTACAACTGTCCACTGTGGTGCACATGTGTCTGCTTGCTGTCCTCACGTGGACATATATAAAAACATATGTCACTTTTGCTTTCCCAACAACCACCCCTGGGTGACCCCCAAGCTGAAGGTCATGATAAACCAGAAGAAGAGAGCTTCCAACCGGGAGACAGAGAGGAGCAGTGTAGAGTCCAACAGGAGCTCCAGTGGAAGATCCGTGCAGCCAAGAAGGTGTATGGAGGGAAGATGGAGGAGCAGCTGGCCCGTAACAATGTCAGAGACGTGTGGAGATACCTCAAGACCGCCTCTGGATTTGGGCAGGGTGCCAGCAGTACTGCAGATGGAGATTCTCGGTTTGCAGAGGAGCTAAATAGTTACTTTAATGGTTTTGGCTCTTCCACGCCTGCCCCCCTGCCTGCTCCCAGCTCTCCACATGTCTCCAGCAGCCAGCCCTCCAGTCCCTCTGACCCCCCCACCTTCTACCCCCGTGGAAGACCTCCTGTGTGGTCCCGGTTCTCAAAACACCGCACACCAAGGAACTAGCCCACTACAGACCAGTTGCCCTGACCTCCCACCTCATGAAGACCATGGAACGGCTCGTCCTGTCTGACCTCCGCACCATGGTGAGCGACATCCTGGACCCGCTGCAGTTTGCCTACAGGCCCAACATCAGCACCTACTACAGCGAGTGCTCACCCATCTGGAGACTGGCAGGAGTGCTGTGAGAGTCATGTTCTTTGATTTCTCCAGCGCTTTCAACACCATCAGACCGGCGCTGCTGCGGGGGAAGTTGGAGGATGCAGGTGTGGATGGACACCTCGCCGCCTGGAACATCGACTACCTCACTGACCGCCTGCAGTACGTGCGGCTGCATGGCTGTCAGTCTGAGGTGGTAAGGTGGAGCACCGGGGCCCCCCAGGGCACCATCCTCTCGCCTTTCCGCTTCACCCTCTACACCTCGGACTTCACCTACAACACAGACAGCTGCCACCTCCAGAAGTTCTCTAATGACTCTGCCATTGTGGGTCGCATGTCTGAGGGGAACGAGCTGGTCGGTCATCACAGACTTTGTGGACTGGTGTGAGCGCAACCACTTGTGTCTTAACACCAGTAAGATGAAGGAGATGGTGATCGACTTCAGGAGGAAACCACCACCTCACCCACCGGTGAACATCCAGGAGGAGGACATAAAGACTGTGGACAGTTTCAAATAACTGGGTGTTCACCTCAACAGCAAACTGGACTGGACTCACAACACTGACGCCCTGTACAAAAAAGGTCAGAGTCGCCTCCACCTCCTGAGGAGACTGAGATCCTTTGGAGTGAGCAGGCCTCTGCTTAAGACCTTCTACGACTCTGTTGTAGCCTCTGCTCTCCTCTATGCTGTCATCTGTTGGGCCCTGGGCAGCACAGAGCGGGAGAGAAAGAGACTGAACAAGCTGGTCAGGAAGTCCAGCTCTGTCCTAGGCTGTCCTCTGGACTCTCTGGAGGAGGTGGCTGAGAGGAGGGTGTTAACCAAGCTCAAATCCATCATGAACAACTCATCTCACCCTCTGCACCGGACTGTAGTGGAGCTGAGCAGCTCATTCAGTGGCAGACTGAGGCACCCTCAGTGCAAGAAGGAACGATACCGCAGATCATTCCTCCCTGCTGCTGTCAGACTGTACAATAACACTGTAATATAACCACATGCAACAGTATGTCCACAAATCACGTGCAATATTAATATGTCCACAAATCATGTGCAATAACAACTCATTTACAAATCCCAGCACTAATGTCACCTTACCACACCTAAACTCCATTTCACATACTGTAAATAAGATGCTTCTCTCTTTTTCAGTCCCAATCATGTTTATATATATATGTGTGTATGTATGTGTATATATATATATACATATGCATGCATGTGTATACGTATATATACATACATATTCTATTTCTACCTCATTTTCTTATGTCTTGTACTGTTACAAGTATTATTATTATTGCTTATCCTTGCACATGCTATTTGAACATTTTCCTACACTTGCACCCATCTTGTGTGTTTTTTAAGAGCTGACGTAATGTGAATTTCTCCTCTGTGAGATCAATAAAGTTTATGTTATCTTTTGCGAGGGGCTACAGCAAGCAAGTGCACGGCATGCACATTGACAGACTGTCCCAGGTGAAATGGACCATCACATCATGTGGTCACACAGCAGGTGATCTGAATGTCACGTCTGTCTGGGCCGTCGTGTTTGGCCATCATGTCGTCATGTCCTGTAAGTGGCGCGCCACAGGACTACAAGCCACCAGTGCAACAAATATGCCATTTTCAGTCATGTATCACCAAAAATACTCCGTAAGAAATGCTGTTTTGTCAGTTCTTACGGCGCTTTTTTCACCGTAAAGATGAGGAAAAGTTCCTCTTCGTCTACATCATCTAATTCCTGTTTTATAAAAATACATTTATATCCTTCTTGATTTTAGGCATTTTACACTCCTGTTATAAAACAGCGATGGTAGCACAGTGGTAAAGTTTCCATCTGTTAATCAGAGCTTTTGTAAATTGCAGGTTCAAATCCCGCAAGTGGCATGTGTGTGTGTATATATATATATATATATATATATATATATATATATATATATATATATATATATATATATATTTTTTTTTTTTTGTTTCTCCACAGCAGTGTGCGATGTGGTTCCACACACGTTCCAGCTGTTTTTTTTTTCTTTCTCTACATCAGCAGCATGATGGGGTCCACATGTTCCAGTTGTTGTTTTTTTTCTCCACATCAGCGGTGCGGTGTGGTTCCACATGTTCCAGCTGGTTTTTATTTTTTCCACAGCAGCATGCGATGTGGTTCCACATGCTCCAGCTGCTCTCACTATGTTCCCGCTTCGACGGTTTTGTGCACAAAACCATTGAAGCAGGATTGTTCACGCCTGCCCGACCGTGTGCCCCCACAACGTCGACTCGATGTTTTTGGGTTTCGCTCATTCGGGCTGTTTCGCTGTGATTTGCCCTGATTCCTACTTATTCGTGCTATATGTGACGGGACCTTAAGCAAGCCTCTGTTTTTTGGGTGGATCATAAAACTGTTGAATTCACAGCCTCGTCTGCTGGGCCAGGATCCTTACTTTAATACAAATTTGCCTTTTAGGCAAACTGTTGGACTCTGTCAGGAAGGAATGTGGGACAAAAGCATGAAGCATTGTTAAGCTGTCAGCGCCCTCACATTATTTTATGACAAATGACTTCAACCCTGTACAAGTCAAACACAACTATTCATCTCTTTAACTCCTTGTGATCTCCTCTGTGTGGAGGAATCTGGTATTCAGAATGTTAATCATCTGCTGCATGCCGAGTGGAGTCCAAAGTATTCGGGAGCTCCACGTAAAGTAGCTGCGGGTGCGAGAGCCTGTCGGAGCGCTGTCATGTTTTATTCAGAACCGTACACACAAAAACATATCTTATTTTTGTAGTCATGACCGAACACCCCCCGGAGGAATTCAGATGACAAATCGGCCATGTTAAAGAAGGGTCTAATTCTATTTATTTATTTATTTTTGATGGAAAAAACAAACAAACCATTGATGGTTTCTCTGTGGACTGTCAACCCACTTTTTATGCAGGATTCATACTTTGTGCTTTGATGTGAGCCATTGATGACGAGCCACAGGGTCGGATAAAAACAAGGCAGAATTTAGTCTAAAGCCTTCTGGGAGCCGACAGAAAAAAAAAATGCACTCATATGCATTTCAATTTTGATGGGTGTGATGTCAAGAGCCTCTGATCCACGTCTTTTACTGTGGCGTCGTACTGCGCGCAGCTCTTTATTTCCACTTTTATCCACCCTTTGTTGGTGAGTATGTGTGCATTGATCATAGTCTAGTAAAGCCTGAACAGCTGGACACAGAGACCACATCGACAGAGAAGGAGAGTCTGCCAAAGGAAAAGACAAAAGGGAACATGTCATTTTCGATCTGCATAACGTGGTTAGCAGAGCGTGTAACTGTCTTGCGTCAGACAGTTTTTGCCTTTGGAAGAGCTCCAGATGCACTGCTGCTGGGACAATCTTGTCCACCATATCAGCTATGATGTTGAATCTGTCGCACATACTTCCTGGATGATGCAATCCTTTGATGATAAGAGATCAGAAAGTTGACACATTGAGTCCCTCTGAAATTTTAAAGTGCCAGAAGATGAAAGAACAGGACAGGGAGCATTATTTAAGAATAGACTCCTTTTGAAGACACTGCCAGGTCAGGGAGCATGCATTACTGCTGCACATCACTGCATTTACAGCACTATGGAACTGTCCCAGAGGCCTGGATGGCGACAGCCCAGGCAATAACCATCTATCTGCCAAAGCCAGGTGAAGCATGGGTGTTCCCTTGGCCTTTTCCAGCTGCTGGGGTTGTCAACACAGAGGTACCTACGTGCTGAATCATGCACAGAAAAATGTGCCTCATAGTCAAAATGTCGCAGCTGACATTACCTGACAGTGCAAACGGTACTCTTCACTGGAGTGTCTGTAGCAGTTTGTAAAGTCATTCCAGTGGTACACAAGGATCTTCCTGAGACCTAGTAGCAAAGACATCTAGTTTTGGCCTTAAGTCACTGGTTAGCGTCCAAATTTCACACCCATGCATTAAGACAGGAAGCACTGCAAAGATTGCCAAACAAGTGACCACAAGACACCATAAGCTCTTGCCTTGATTGTACAAAGATCACAGCATGGTCCAAGAATTCAAGCTAAGTAAACCTTTCCTCGCCAACAGAGGCACCCAACACTCAATCCATGATGGTATAGGAGCCAGAACACTCACTCACTCACTCATTTATCTTCAACCACTTACTCCAATTAAGGGTTGCGGGCGGCTGGAGCCGATCCCAGCAGTCATAGAGCATGATTCGGGGTACCCAGGACAGGATGCCAGTCTGCTGCAGGGCCACATACAGACAAACAAGCACATTCACACCTGCACGCACACCTACAGACAATTTGAAGAATTCAATCCACTTAACCTGTGTATCTTTGGATGCGGAAGAAAGCCGGAGCACCCGGAGGGAACCCACATGAACACGGGGCGAACATGCAAACTCCACACAGAAAGGCTACAAGTGAAAATTGAACCCATGACTTTCTTGCTGTGAGGCAACAGTGCCAACCATTAAGCCACCGTGCTGCTGAGCCATAACACATCCCTGACAAATGCTAGTTTCATCCTTGCCAACCGTCCCACATTGGGCAGGACAGTCCCAGTATTTACCCCTGTGTCCTACGTCCCCCATGGGTGTGTGCAGGATGCCCATTTGCCCCGGGCCCCCCTAGTTACGCTTCATGCCCTTGGCGCTTGTGGCCACCAGTGGGTGTCTCGCACTGGTAAGTTCAAATGTTGGCAAGTATGTAGTTTTCATATGGAAGAAGTCATCAGATTTTGCCTCTGTTCCACATTGCACCTGTGTATATTAAAAAGACACAGTGCCAAAAGGAATCTCTCAAAGGACCTCATTTGTTGTATATAATAAACTAAAACAATACGAGTGCCAAAGCTGATGGTCCCGCTCACATTTGCCATCAGTCTGCTTGCCCATGCCAAAATAAGCAGCTGCAACCAATAAGGTACATGGCTACAACCCCATATTACCACCAGTAGACATTCTAGGCATGAATGCAATACTTGCTCTGACAAGGGAGAGCGGCATTTACGAGTCGATCATTCTGGAAGCAAATATAATTCTTGCTTACAAACATTTGAGAAACAAGCAAGCATTGACCAAATCCCACCAAAGTTCTCATTTGAGGGAAAGCGAAAGCTCTGAGTTTCATGAATCCAAAGTGAACAATCTGTCCCTAAACAAACACAGTTTCTCTCCTGAAGTCACCGCTTTCTCTGACTGATCTCTTTACTTAGTTGCTCAAATGAACTTGTCTCTGTGGAAGCATCCTTAAATGCAAATACTGGGTGCCTGATGCCAGGAGCTACTTTGGCAGAAAACCAGCAGCTCTTCCCTGTCAGAGAGCTCCACTAACAAATCTAAATTATGTTTTCCAGACTGGTAGAATGTACTATACCTTTTGCAGTCCTCTCAATTACAGTGTTTGGTCATGCCAACTAGTGATTTTTTTTGTAATTCATCACATGAATACTACTTATAACTGATATATTGTATAATATATTGTATAATTTAATGTGTCCAAGTGAGCAACTGCTTCTAGGATGGAATGGAAATGATACATCTACTTCAACATTTCCACTATGAATGGAAGTTATTTTAAGTTTTAAAATACTGTAAGAATGGTCCTTTTTAAAAAGTGAATGGAAATTCTTAAGCCATGAAGGCATTTTCTACAATGGGTACTGCTGTACTACCATGTACAGGTAAGTAGGGCTGCAGCTATCGATTATTTTAGTAATCAAGTATTCTATTGATTATTCTCTGAGCAAAACACAGGAGAAAGAGAGGACTTCTGCTGAGAGGATCTTCTTTCAGAGACTGTTTGTCAGTGTGGCCGGGGATGGAGCTGTGACTCGCCCGGTGTGAGGGAAGTGCTGAGAGCCCCTCACACTGGACAGAGAGAGACAGCAGCCGGCTGCCGGGTCAATAGTTAGTCACTCCCCACGTAGAGTGGACCGTGTGTTTTTTAAAAAATAGGCAAACACACTGCTTCACTTTAAATGCACAGTCAGTCTATTTCAGATGATCAGCGTGGACCGTCTTTCCCTCAAAAAGCTTTATTTTACTCTGTGTCGCGTTGGAAAGCTGTAGCTTTTGTAGCTCGACAACCAGTCTGAATTAGGACGGATACTGGCCTCTCTCTCCTACCCTGTGTGACATCAGCCTCACTTTGGTGTGGCGCAAGTGCTGCTCTCCTATTGGTGGGAATTTCAGTATCGGGCCTAATTCAGGCCAGTTGTCAGACTATAGCTTTTGGTGCTAAATTAGTCTAGTCTTCTTCTGTTTTTTTCTGGGGACATTACAGTGCCACACACAGGCCTGGCATATGTACTACAATGTTAAACGGAGCTTCGAGGCACAGAATTTGCCTCAAACATTTTTTTGTAATCAAATTATTCAAGTTACTTGACTAATTGTTTCTGGTTTTGCAGTCAACATAGGACACACTTGTTCTTCGTTCTGCTCTGCACATGTCCGAATCATCTCTTTCACTTTATCTCCAATTCAATTTCAATTTATTTTCATTTATATAGGGCCAAATCACAACAAAGTTGCCTCAAGGCGCTTCAAACAAGTAAGGTCTAACCTTACCAACCAATCTCCAAACCATCCTAGTTGTCCCTCTGAATATACTCATTCCTAAACCTGTCCATCTTCACACTAAATGAAATCATACAAATTCAGTTTAATTTCAGTTTATTTGTATAGTGCCAAATCACAAAAAAATCTGGCTCAAGGGGCTTCACATGAGTAAGATCTAACCTTACCAATCCCACTGAGCAAGCACACAGGCAACAGTGGTAATTAAAAACTCCCTCTGATAATATTGAGGAAGAAAATAGTTCAGATAAGATGGTGATGCCTTCCCCAGTAATATAAGTAATACAAATCATAACCAATGAATAGCCAACCCAGTCTCAAAGATTGTCGTGATTCAGCAGCACAAAATATACATTAATCTATTGGTTTGTCATATTGTCACGAAAAGTGCAAAATTTTCATCATGGGAGCACTAATTCATTCTAATTCATTCTGTGTTGGCTGCGCGTAATTAAAAGTGCAGCAGGAGGGGTCGGGGTAGGAGTGGGGTTAGTAATCATGAGTTAAATAAAACCCTGGCCTGTCACAAAATTTGAATCATTTCGTGACGAGAGGACGAAAAAAACAAAAAAACAAAAAACATGTGACTGGGCTGGACTATACCTGCACAGTGCTTTAATTCTCCCTCAAAAGATTTTATTTTACAAAATATAACTCATCATTTTTGAATGGTTTATATATTAAAGACTAAACACTAAAGGAAATCAATTGTAAGGCCTGAAAGAAATTTCTGTCGGAAGTATTTTAACAATTGGCCAGTTGTATAATATATATATATATATACACACACATTTTGCTTACACATTAGACGCTGAAAGAAAGCAGTGGAATAAAGCTTAAGGAATTAAGTAAATTAATCTGATTTGAATTTAGTGATGAATTTTGAAGCCAATTATTAAGAAAATGATCAAACAATATGTTTAAAGCCACTTTGCACCCAGTAACAACAAAACCTTTTCTGGAACCTTTAACAGGGTCATGTAGCTGATCTGTTGATGAGGTGGATCTGATGAACCGTCCATGTGTTAGGCCTTTTCGGCCTGAGCTCACTCGAGTCAAGCCCCTTTCACACTGGGCCCACTTTGAGTTACATCGTGTGGCGTCATGACAATGCCATGTGGATGCAACGTAGTGCCGAGACGATGTAGCTCAACGCCAGAACACTGTGATGGACGGAAAGGACGAAGTGAATTGGACGTCAAAAATTAAACATCTTTAATTTTTCTGCATTTTCCTGCTGTGTTCCATTGTTCTCAAAGTATAATTCACGCAGGATTGTTTTTATACTGTGTACACAATGCAGTAAAATTACATGCTCAAAGAGTACAGAAAAAAAGCTCAGCCTGGCTGCTGTTGCAGCTCCTCACTCTGAAAGGAGACCTGCATTGAAAAAAATGCAGTCAGATTTTTAGAACAAAAAATGACTTACATTTACACATGAGATCCTTCTGAATGTAGTAAAGTAAATCTGCAAGCCCAGATCTGTCATTCAACGGAGAAATCTTCATTTGAAAATGACAAATTTACAGCTAACATTTAGCCCTCCGCAAATTGTCCCTCTCATCATGGACGCTGCTGAGACGTCACAGACAAGACCCTCTCCCAGCATGCATTGCGCCAATTGTAATTAGTGGATTTACGTCAGTTTGCATCGCTTACCTTTTTGTCTTATACGGAAGGATCGACGGTTTTTTAAAACTTCATATTGTCTTGCGGTACGTTTGGTGAATATATATTTATTTTTATTTTTGCCTGAAAATTATTTTGGGGGACTTTTTCATACGCCCGTTTGATTGAGTGGTGTCGCAATGAAAATCTACTGTCTTTCGCCTCCGGTACCATCGCGGGATATGGAGGCGAGACCCACAAAGAATCCCAGTCATTAAAAATATATAAACCTCTCTCAGCGTCCATGGAGCTCTGGTACTCCGATTGCCGAGACATGCGATGCTGTGGATTTTGCCGCAAGAAGTCTGTCCTTGCAGCAACAGGTGTACCGGCCGCTTCGCATTAAAACAACGAGCGTAATCTCACGACTTGTGCCAAGTGTGCTGCAGCTCCATTCAGTAGACAGAGAGGTGATGCCGGTGTTGTGCGCTGAATCTGACACAACACTGGCTGCAAAGCAGACACGGGCGGTGTGAGTGGCCCGCGTCGGTGGTTAACGAGCTCGTTAACGAGCCCGCAGACTTAATAAGCACAGCGGAGGCAGAGAGCGGGAGAGGAAGAACGGCGCCCGCTGTCGATGTCATTGCTGATCTGAGCACACAGAGCTGTATCTCACATTCATTGCAGCTTACTTTTGGATGTTGAAACCAGGACGCGTATAAGTAACATTACTAACAGATAAAATCAATTTCAATGCGGGATCGGACTGAAGGCGGGAGCGCGTCGTCTTGTCCCTGACGTCATGGAAATGATACGGCTGTACAAACTGTTTTCACAGAGGGCTAAATTTTAGCTGCAAATTTGTCATTTTTAAACGAAGATTTCTCCGCTGAATTACAAATTTGGGCTTACAGATTTACTTTACTGCATTCACAAGGGTCTTATAAATACATATCAGCTATTTATTTCTGAAATGTGACCACATTTATTTCAATGCAGGTGTTATGTGTCGGACGCAGCCCGGAGAACCGACCAGCGTTTGAAGGACCCAGTATAAAATAAGAAGAGCACGGTACAGAGGATAACAGAGTTTAATAAACATAACAGTGATGTGAAAAAATATAAAAGTGCGCGGTCTGGCGTGGTGGTTTTGCGGTGCACTCCCAGCAGCGCTAACAGTCCGGAGCCAGAACCAATTCGGACCCAAGGACCCCGCCGACACCCCCCAGGTAGCCGCGACAAACCGAGTCTGTGAAAGAAGGAATCATTATGTGAGTCCACACTCAACACACAGAGAGAACGCTCAAAGGTGCACAAACAGCAAACACTTCCTGGCTTAATTGCAAATCAGCTTCCCACCCTGCAGGCATAGAACACCCTGTTCACAAAACTCCACTGCAGTGGAAGCTGATTTAAACGACCAACATACAGCTCAATATAATAAGGTGTGAGGGACACCACATTTACTGACTGTATAAATGTTAGTCACAAAATCTAACGTACCTCAGGAAGTGTGCTGACGAGCATGAGACCTCACCCTCTCCTCTTTCACAGACCATCAAACCTGGACGTTCTCTGCATCCACTGATGATGAGATGGCTCTCGAGACGACGATCTCACCCGTCTGGTCACAAGGTCGAGTCTCTGGCAAATACACACTGTGTACTCCAGTCTTAAATGCCACCATGTTCCAATCCATTGTAGATGCACCACAGCTGTGAGTCCTGACGAGCCGCAGGTGATCAGCCTCAGGTGATCAGGGTGAGGTCATGATAAACTCAGCTACACAGCCACTCAGTCCCAAATGCAAGCCACCTGGAAGGAAAAACAAAAGACAGGACAGAAAACAGAAACAAAAGGCAGCCAGGCCCCCCCAGCCACACAACAGCACCCCACCCTCACGGGAAGCCTCCCGGCGACCACACAAACCCGGCCCAGGAGAAACACCCCCCTCCAGGGGCCATGGCTGGAACCCGTATCTGCATTCGTCTTCCAACAGAATGGTTGATGTCTTCTCCTCTGGCTGCATCTTTGCCTTTGTTTCTGTCAGTCACCCAGCACAGGTGTGGCCAGGAGTTCCCAAACCTGTGCGGTCAGCCCCCGTCCAACCATGTTCACAGTCTGATTAGTCATAAAACAAAAAAAGACAAACACAAACAACCAAACCACCCCCCCTCCCCAGGGGACCGTCCCATCAAACCCCGGGAAGAGGAGAAAAGAAAAACACAACCCAAACTTAAGCTTACAAATAAAAACGCTAACACCCCCCCCCCCCCCCCTCCCCAGAGGACCGTTCCATCAAACCCCGGGAAGGGGAGAAAAGAAAAACAACCCAAACTTAAGCTAACAAATAAAAACACTAACACCCCCCCCCCCCAACGACATGTAGGGACCAACACCCCCCAGAGGACATCCCACCAGCTCCAGGAGTAATAACCACAGCCGAGGTCCCTCTGGGATCCAATGTCACCCACGGGGACTCCCAGCGCCTCCCAGAGGACCATTCCATCAACCCCAGGAGACGCCTCCCCTCATGACCAACGGACCCAGCCCCGGCCGTCTATGGCTAGATGGACCCACAGCCCTTTCCCCCCCAGAGGACACCACAGTCAAATCCTGAGGGCGGAAACTGGGGGGAAAAACAAAAGGAGAGAAAAAAAACATACAAACAAAACAACCCCAACCCCACCCCCTTGGCGCAGTGGAAACTGGAAGCACGTCCAGTGTCACCAACCGTGACTATACCCCAGAAGCCAACCGGGAGGAGTGGAACAGCGGTTATGGCAGACGGCACAAAACGGCACCACTCCTCCGACTCCCAAACCAGCCACCAGCTGCGGGTATATCCCACTGCCCCAAACCTCAGCCACGCCGATGGCAGACGGCTCAAAGGCGCGCTGAAGCCAGAGGTGGAACAGGGAATCAACAAACAAAAACACCCCCCCCCCCCCAGGTGCAGAGGTTACCTGGGAAACACCCAGCATAACCAAACTGCACCACTCCAGCAACGCCGACACTACGGCTCACACGGCTGGAGCCAGAGGAGAAGAGAGGGAACAAAAAGAAAATAATGAAAATAATAATGCTAAAAATGAAAAACCCCCTTTGGTGACAGAGAAAACAAACGAGCTGCTTTTCTGTGCGCAGCTGAGTGCAACACACAACCAAAAATGTGATTCAACTAAATCAATCAATCAATCAACTTTTTTTTATATAGCGCCAAATCACAACAAACAGTTGCCCCAAGGCGCTTTATATTGTAAGGCAAGGCCATACAATAATTATGAAAAACCCCAACGGTCAAAACGACCCCCTGTGAACAAGCACTTGGCTACAGTGGGAAGGAAAAACTCCCTTTTAACAGGAAGAAACCTCCAGCAGAACCAGGCTCAGGGAGGGGCAGTCTTCTGCTGAGACTGGTTGGGGCTGAGGGAAAGAACCAGGAAAAAGACATGCTGTGGAGGGGGGCAGAGATCGATCACTAATGATTAAATGCGGAGTGATGCATACAGAGCAAAAAGAGAAAGAAACAGTGCATCATGGGAACCCCCCCACAGTCTACGTCTAAAGCAGCATAACCAAGGGATAGTCCAGGGTCACCTGATCCAGCCCTAACTATAAGCCTTAGCGAAAAGGAAAGTTTTAAGCCTAATCTTAAAAGTAGAGAGGGTATCTGTCTCCCTGATCTGAATTGGGAGCTGGTTCCACAAGAGAGGAGCCTGAAAGCTGAAGGCTCTGCCTCCCATTCTACTCTTACAAACCCTAGGAACTACAAGTAAGCCTGCAGTCTGAGAGCGAAGCGCTCTAATGGGGTAATATGGTACTACGAGGTCCCTAAGATAAGATGGGACCTGATTATTCAAAACCTTATAAGTAAGAAGAAGAATTTTAAATTCTATTCTAGAATTAACAGGAAGCCAATGAAGAGAGGCCAACACGGGTGAGATATGCTCTCTCCTGCTAGTCCCCGTCAGTACTCTAGCTGCAGCATTTTGAATTAACTGAAGGCTTTTTAGGGAACTTTTAGGACAACCTGATAATAAAGAATTACAATAGTCCAGCCTAGAGGAAATAAATGCATGAATTAGTTTTTCAGCATCACTCTGAGACAAGACCTTTCTGATTTTAGAGATATTGCGTAAATGCAAAAAGGCAGTCCTACATATTTGTTTAATATGCGCTTTGAATGACATATCCTGATCAAAAATGACTCCAAGATTTCTCACAGTATTACTAGAGGTCAGGGAAATGCCATCCAGAGTAAAGATCTGGTTAGACACCATGCTTCTAAGATTTGTGGGGCCAAGTACAATAACTTCAGTTTTATCTGAGTTTAAAAGCAGGAAATTAGAGGTCATCCATGTCTTTATGTCTGTAAGACAATCCTGCAGTTTAGCTAATTGGTGTGTGTCCTCTGGCTTCATGGATAGATAAAGCTGGGTATCATCTGCGTAACAATGAAAATTTAAGCAATACCGTCTAATAATACTGCCTAAGGGAAGCATGTATAAAGTGAATAAAATTGGTCCTAGCACAGAACCTTGTGGAACTCCATAATTAACTTTAGTCTGTGAAGAAGATTCCCCATTTACATGAACAAACTGTAATCTATTAGACAAATATGATTCAAACCACCGCAGCGCAGTGCCTTTAATACCTATGACATGCTCTAATCTCTGTAATAAAATTTTATGGTCAACAGTATCAAAAGCAGCACTGAGGTCCAACAGAACAAGCACAGAGATAAGTCCACTGTCCGAAGCCATAAGAAGATCATTTGTAACCTTCACTAATGCTGTTTCTGTACTATGATGAATTCTAAAACCTGACTGAACCTCTTCAAATAGACCATTTCTCTGCAGGTGATCAGTTAGCTGTTTTACAACTACCCTCTCAAGAATCTTTGAGAGAAAAGGAAGGTTGGAGATTGGCCTATAATTAGCTAAAATAGCTGGGTCAAGTGATGGCTTTTTAAGTAATGGTTTAATTACTGCCACCTTAAAAGCCTGTGGTACATAGCCAACTAACAAAGATAAGTTGATCATATTTAAGATTGAAGCATTAAATAATGGTAGGACTTCCTTGAGCAGCCTGGCAGGAATGGGGTCTAATAAACATGTTGATGGTTTGGATGAAGTAACTAATGAAAATAACTCAGACAGAACAATCGGAGAGAAAGAGTCTAACCAAATACCGGCATCACTGAAAGCAGCCAAAGATAACGATACATCTTTGGGATGGTTATGAGTAATTTTTTCTCTAATAGTCAAAATTTTGTTAGCAAAGAAAGTCATGAAGTCATTACTAGTTAAAGTTAATGGAATACTCAGCTCAATAGAGCTCTGACTCTTTGTCAGCCTGGCTACAGTGCTGAAAAGAAACCTGGGGTTGTTCTTATTTTCTTCAATTAGTGATGAGTAGAAAGATGTCCTAGCTTTACGGAGGGCTTTTTTTTATAGAGCAACAAACTCTTTTTCCAGGCTAAGTGAAGATCTTCTAAATTAGTGAGACGCCATTTCCTCTCCAACTTACGGGTTATCTGCTTTAAGCTACGAGTTTGTGAGTTATACCACGGAGTCAGACACTTCTGATTTAAAGCTCTCTTTTTCAGAGGAGCTACAGCATCCAAAGTTGTCTTCAATGAGGATGTAAAACTATTGACGAGATACTCTAACTCCCTTACAGAGTTTAGGTAGCTACTCTGCTCTGTGTTGGTATATGACATTAGAGAACATAAAGAAGGAATCATATCCTTAAACCTAGTTACAGCGCTTTCTGAAAGACTTCTAGTGTAATGAAACTTATTCCCCACTGCAGGGTAGTCCATCAGGGTAAATGTAAATGTTATTAAAAAAATGATCAGACAGAAGGGAGTTTTCAGGGAATACTGTTAAGTCTTCTATTTCCATACCATAAGTCAAAACAAGATCTAAGATATGATTAAAGTGGTGGGTGGACTCATTTACTTTTTGAGCAAAGCCAATAGAGTCTAATAATAGATTAAATGCAGTGTTGAGGCTGTCATTCTCAGCATCTGTGTGGATGTTAAAATCGCCCACTATAAGTATCTTATCTGAGCTAAGCACTAAGTCAGACAGAAGGTCTGAAAATTCACAGAGAAACTCACAGTAACGACCAGGTGGACGATAGATAATAACAAATAAAACTGGTTTTTGGGACTTCCAATTTGGATGGAAAAGACTAAGAGACAAGCTTTCAAATGAATTAAAGCTCTGTCTAGGTTTTTGATTAATTAATAAGCTGGAATGGAAGATTGCTGCTAATCCTCCGCCCCGGCCCGTACTACGAGCATTCTGACAGTTAGTGTGACTCGGGGGTGTTGACTCATTTAAACTAACATATTCATCCTGCTGTAACCAGGTTTCTGTTAGGCAGAATAAATCAATACGTTGATCAATTATTATATCATTTACCAACAGGGACTTAGAAGAGAGAGACCTAATGTTTAATAGACCACATTTAACTGTTTTAGTCTGTGGTGCAGTTGAAGGTGCTATATTATTTTTTCTTTTTGAATTTTTTTGCTTAAATAGATTTTTGCTGGTTATTGGTGGTCTGGGAGCAGGCACCGTCTCTACGGGGATGGGGTAATGGGGGGATGGCAGGGGGAGAGAAGCTGCAGAGAGGTGTATAAGACCACAGCTCTGCCTCCTGGTCCCAACGCTAGACAGTCACAGTTTGGAGGATCCAAGAAAATTGGCCAGATTTCTAGAAATGAGAGCTGCTCCATCTAAAGTGGGATGGATGCCGTCTCTCCTAACAAGACCAAGTTTTCCCCAGAAGCTTTGCCAATTATCTATGAAGCCCACCTCATTTTTTGGACACCACTCAGACAGCCAGCAATTCAAGGAGAACATGCGGCTAAACATGTCACTCCCGGTCTGATTGGGGAGGGGCCCAGAGAAAACAACAGAGTCCGACATTGTTTTTGCAAAGTTACACAGCGATTTAATGTTAATTTTAGTGACCTCCGATTGGCGTAACCGAGTGTCATTACTGCCGACGTGAATTACAATCTTACCAAATTTACGCTTAGCCTTAGCCAGCAATTTCAAATTTCCTTCAATGTCGCCTGCTCTGGCCCCTGGAAGACAATTGACAATGGTTGCTGGTGTCGCTAACTTCACATTTCTCAAAACAGAGTCGCCAATAACCAGAGTTTGATCCTCGGCGAGTGTATCGTCGAGTGGGGAAAAACGGTTAGAGATGTGAACGGGTTGACGGTGTACACGGGGCTTCTGTTTAGGGCTACGCTTCCTCCTCACAGTCACCCAGTCAGCCTGCTTTCCCGACTGCCTGGGATCCGCCAGGGGGGAACTAACGGTGGCTAAGCCACCTTGGACTGCACCGACTACAGGGGCCTGGCTAGCTGTAGAATTTTCCACGGTGCGGAGCCGAGTCTCCAATTCGCCCAGCCTGGCCTCCAAAGCTACGAATAAGCTGCACTTATTACAAGTACCGTTACTGCTAAAGGAGGCCGAGGAACAACTAAACATTTCACAACCAGAGCAGAAAAGTGCGGGAGAGACAGGAGAAGCCGCCATGCTAAATCGGAGCTGACACAACAGACGCAGTAGCTATCATTACCCGGGGAAACGGGGCTACGACTGTAACACAGGAAGCACCGCGAACCGTGCCACAGAGCTCCGCCGTGCGCGTTCACCCATTACAGACCCACTCCTGCAGCTCCCGTTTAAACCTCTTATCCGGTCGAAGTGTGACGCGAAGCCGTCGCCAGTCACACTCCACCACGACCCACGGATAAGGCACAAACACAGGAAACACGGCTGCATGAGCGCTCAAATCAGTATTCAGTAATGGGTTCTCCAACGCGCACCATCCGGGCGGAGAGCACCCACAACTGATCCGGATAACTTCTGAACGTCTGCTGCCGCCTTCCCGGCGTGTTACCGTCTCTGCTACCACTGGGTCCGTGATGTTTGGCCAGAGACTACTGTTATGTGTCGGACGCAGCCCGGAGAACCGACCAGCGTTTGAAGGACCCAGTATAAAATAAGCAGAGCACGGTACAAAGGATAACAGAGTTTAATAAACATAACAGTGATGTGAAAAAATATAAAAGTGCGTGGTCTGGCATGGTGGTTTTGTGGTGCGCTCCCAGCAGCGCTAACGGTCCGGAGCCAAAACCAATTCGGACCCAAGGACCCCGCCGACACCCCCCAGGTGGCCGCGACAAACCGAGTCTGTGAAAGAAGGAATCATTATGTGAGTCCACAATCAACACACAGAGAGAACGCTCAAAGGTGCACAAACAGCAAACACTTCCTGGCTTAATTGCAAATCAACTTCCCACCCTGCAGGCATAGAACACCCTGTTCACAAAACTCCACTGCAGTGGAAGCTGATTTAAACGACCAACATACAGCTCAATATAATAAGGTGTGAGGGACACCACATTTACTGACTGTATAAATGTTAGTCACAAAATCTAACGTACCTCAGGAAGTGTGCTGACGAGCGTGAGACCTCACCCTCTCCTCTTTCACAGACCATGCATCAAACCTGGACGTTCACTGCATCCACTGATGATGAGATGGCTCTCGAGACGACGATCTCACCCGTCTGGTCACAAGGTCGAGTTTCTGGCAAATACACACTGTGTACTCCAGTCTTAAATGCCACCATGTTCCAATCCATTGTAGATGCACCACAGCTGTGAGTCCTGATGAGCCGCAGGTGATCAGCCTCAGGTGATCAGGGTGAGCTCCTGATAAACTCAGCTACACAGCTACTCAGTCCCAAATGCAAGCCACCTGGAAGGAAAAACAAAAGACAGGACAGAAAACAGAAACAAAAGGCAGCCAGGCCCCCCCAGCCACACAACAGCAGGTCTACTTTAAATTCTCTCACAACTGTTTAAATAAAGTCCATAAAAGTCCTGCTCACAGACTGATTGCCAGAGACAGGACATGTCCACATCCAGTAAAAAGTCCAGACATCATGGACGATTCGTTCATGCGCGCACATGTGAACAATTAAAAGAAAAAAAAAACTGGCTGGCTGCAGGCAGTTCCTCACTCTCCCCTCAAACTCTCTCATCATTGTGTTAAATAAAGGATAAAAAAGGACATAAGTCCTGCTCATAGACTGATTGCCAGAGACAGGTCATGTCCACATCAAGTATAACTCCAGACATCTTCACATTTACTCACGGACAGTTCGTTTGCGTGCACACATAGCTCGCGGTCAAAGGAAGAAAGATAAACTATAACAGAAATAGAGCGCAGCCCTGCACAAGAACAAATATAAACTAGAAGAGGAATCAGAGTGCACAGTCTGGCTGCAGCCAAACTGCCTGCAGATGCTCCTTTGCATTCTCACCTCCTCTCTGCCCCCCTGCTGCGCGCACCTGACATGGACATTCCTGCATCGTCATGATGCCGTATGATGCAACTCAAAGTGGGCCCAGTGTGAAAGGGGCTTCAGGGGTTAACCACCGCTCTCCCCAGGAGAGATCTCTCAGCTTCGTATGTGAAATCTCTGGCCTTGATGTGAGGCCATAAAGGTTGATCCTCCCAGCCTGGACAGCTTCTGATTCTGAAGTGAAGCCATTATAATGTCATATAATTCACACTGACCAGAGTTTCACCAATACAGGTTTCAAGGATTGCTTTGAAAAATTCTGAATTACAGTTCTGTTGTTATGTGGGCCAGAGTGTGGGAGCCCAGGGAGTGTCCTGGGACCCATCTCCAGATGGCCCCAGGAACTTCCCGGTTAGGAGTGAAAACAACAGCTTTTTGTCTTCAGTTCAAAACCCCAAATTTTTGTTGAGAAAACATAAATGTATTTATTTAATTACGGTGAAGCGAGGCCATGCGGCTGCATTGTTATAACAGTGAACCGATAAATACATAAAACATTTAGCTGAAACAACCACTAACTTTTATTATATGAATTTAGCTTTGGCTTTTTTTTGCTCTAAAACCCTGAAAAACAAAACTAAAGAGCAGAAATTTTAATATGATGTACATGGATGAGGCACCAAGACCATATGTACATAATTACATTAACAAAATAAATTAAACAGTAGTTTAAAATCAACATACAGTTCGTTCACAGTACAATAAGTACTGTAAGAAAGAACATCAAATATTAAAAAATAAAATCAAGTCAATTCAAGTCTGGGAGGATTCGCTGGAACACCACAGAATCGTCTTGGGTCTTGGATGGCAGCCACTTAGGGCAGACAACCGGTCCATTCACACATCTTTAAAATAACCATCTACAGTTGTATGTAAACGTTTGGGCATCCCTGATGGTTTCCATGATTTTCCTTTATAAATCATTGGTTGTTTGGATCAGTAATTTCAGTTAAATATATCATACAGCAGACAAACATAGTGATATTTGAGAAGTGAAATGAAGTTTATAGGATTTAGATAAAGTGTGCAATAATTCTATGAACAAAATTAGGCAGGTGCATAAATTTGGGCACCCCAACAGAAAAAATACATCAATGTAGTAGATCTTCTTTTTGCAGAAAAAACAGCTTTTAAACACTTCCTGTAGCTTCCAACGAGAGTCTGGATTCTGGTTGTAGATATTTTGGACCATTCTTCTTTTCGAGCATGGACAGCCCGCTTAAAATCACATCACAGATTTTCAACAATATTCAGGTCTGGGGACTGAGATGGCCATTCCAGAACGTTGTACTTGTTCCTCTGCATGAATGCCTTAGTAGATTTTGAGCTGTGTTTAGGGTTGTTGTCTTCTTGAAAGATCCAGCCCCGGCGCAACTTCAACTTTGTCACTGATTCATGAACATTGTTCTCAAAGAATCTGATGATATTGACTGGAATCCATGTTACCCTCAACTTTAACAAGAATCCCAGTACCACTCATCCACATCATCTACACCCGGAGACAAGAGAGACATAATGACTAAGGATAATGATCCGTTTATTTCTGCCCAGGAGCTCTGTCTAGATACATTTAATTATAATAACTCTGCTAACCACCCCTTCGAATCTGAAAATGATCCTGATACCTTTTTCAGTGAGAATATTGTGAGACAGTGCAAATATTTTACAGAAGAACAATTCAAAAATTATAAAATCAATGATGAAAATTTTTCAATTATACATTTCAACAGCAGAAGTCTTTCTCGTAATCTGTCCACTATTAATGATTGTTTGAAAACATCCAAAAAACGTTTTTCAGTTATTGCAATTTCAGAAACATGGTTAAATGAGGATAATAAAGATCTGGTATATCTTGATGGTTATGAATTGTTCCTGGTTAATAGGCAGACGAGAAGGGGCGGAGGCGTTGCATTGTTTGTAAGGTCAGATTATAACTGTAAACTCATTAACAACATGTCATTTTCAGTGGACAACATCATGGAATGTGTTACCATAGAAATGACATCTATAAACTCCAAAAACATAGTTGTTAGTTGCATTTACAGAGCTCCTGGGACAAATATTGACACCTTTGAAGACATTATCTTAGGAATGTACAACAAAATCAACAGAAATAAGCATTTATTTGTCTGTGGAGATTTCAATATAGATTTTTTAAACCCTCACAATCATCCACAAATTACCTCATTTATAAACACCTTGTACTGTTTAGGACTGTTTCCAACCATCATTCATCCTAACAGAATAACTATGGACTCAACAACTCTCATTGACAATATTTTAACTAACGTTATATCCGGTAATCTTAGTGGGGGACTACTGGTCAGTGATATCAGTGATCACTTGCCAGTTTTCTCAGTCTTTGCATTGGAGGGTTGTTGTAAGTATCGAAGCAATATCAAATTCATGAGTAGAAAAGTAACACCTGAAACAATTGATAATTTAAGGGAGGATTTATCAAGTCAGAATTGGTCAGATGTTTTTGTTGATGATGTTGACAGGTCATATGATGCTTTCATTTCCATTTTTTCCAGTTTGTATAATAAACACTGTCCATTTGTTGACAAAATATATAGAAATCAATATAGCAACAAACCATGGATAACTAAGGGACTTCAGAGGGCATGTAAAAAGAAAAACGTACTATATAAACAATTCATAAAACTACGAACTAAGGAAGCTGAAAGTAAGTGTCAAAAATAGAAATAACATCAAAAACACATGGAACATATTAAATGAAATAGTAAAAAAGAATAGAGTAACTAGAGATTATCCTTCATTTTTTCAGAGTAACAACTACATCACGATTGATAACGACGAGTCTATTGCTGAACACTTTAATGAATACTTCGTTAATGTGGGTAAAAATCTTGCCAGTAAGATTGACTCATCAACTAATAACTTCTGGGTAAATAATTCAACGTTTAACAAATCTGTTTCAATGTTCATTGGTGGTACTCATGAAAGGGAAATACTTGATCTGGTTCATGGTTCAAAAAGTAAGACATCGACTGATTTTAATAATTTGGATATGGCTTTATTAAAAAAAGTTATTGATTGTATAGTAAAACCGTTCAATTATATTTGCAATATGTCACTAAGTACTGGTAAATTTCCTTCTCAAATGAAAATAGCCAAAGTAATTCCTCTGTTTAAAACTGGTGACAAACACACATTTTCTAATTATAGACCTATATAACTCCTGCCACAATTTTCCAAAATTTTGGAAAAAATATTTGCTAAAAGATTAAATGATTATTTACTGAAGCATAACATCATTTGTGAAGAACAATATGGATTCAGAAGGTCTCGAACTACATCACATGCTTTGATGGACTTTGTGGAAAGTATAGCAACTGCAATTGATAATAAACAATACATAATAGGTGTTTTTTTTTATTTACAGAAAGCGTTTGACACAATTAACCATGGAATACTATTAAGTAAACTGCAGAAATATGGAATCAGAGGTCTGGCATATGAATGGATAGCTAGTTATTTACAAGGCAGATTTCAGTATGTTCAATTCAATAATACAAATTCTGAACTCAGGGATGTCACATGTGGGGTGCCGCAGGGCTCAGTGCTGGGTCCTTTGTTGTTTATAATCTATATAAATGATATAAGTTGGGTGTCGAGTTCCCTGAGATGTGTCCTTTTTGCGGATGATACAACTGTGTTCTGTAGCGGTGAAAATCTTGAACAGCTTCTGGACATAGTGGAGAAAGAACTGGAAAAATTTAAGGTTTGGTTTGACGCTAATAAGTTGTCACTCAACCTTGGGAAAACTAAATGTATTATATTTGGAAATAAACAGGCACCCAAATGTAAAAATTTAACTATAAATAATAAGGAAATTGAGTTAGTAACAGAGAATAAATTTTTAGGTGTTATAATTGATAATAAACTTAGCTGGAAACCACATATAAATTATGTGAAATCAAAATTGTCAAAAGCTATAGCCATTTTGTATAAAGCCAAAGACCTACTGCCGCAAGAAGGGTTACTTACTTTATATCATTCTCTGATGGTACCATATATGACATATTGTGTTGAGTCATGGGGAAACACTTACAAATCAAATACCAATCCAATATTCCTTTTGCAAAAACGAGCCATACGAATCATCTGCAATAAACAATATCGTGAACCAACTCATTCTCTATTTGTGTCTTTAAATTTATTAAAATTCATTGATTTGGTCGATTACATTACAATTCAAACTTTATTTTGAGCGAAAAACCAAGCCTTACCGAGACATGTCCAGAGTCTGTTCCGATTGAGGGAATCCAGATATAGTTTAAGAGGTTGTGCAATTTTTATGAAACCACCAGTAAGAACAAATGTAAAGGGTTTTTGTGTGTCTGTGGTTGGGGTGAGGAAATGGAACAAATGTTCAACAGAGGTTAGAATGAGTAGTACCTTAGTGAGATTTAAGAAACTACTCAAAAAGAACATTATGTCTAAGTATCATAAAGAAGCAAATATAATTTGATTTATATGGAATGTTCAATTTATAAGTGGGACTTATTGTATATTTGAATGTGTGGGTATGTATATGCGTATGTAGATATATAGATATGGGTAGGTGTATATGTATATAAGTGACTGTGTATATGTATGTATATATTTATGTTTGTAAAGTATATACGTATGTATATAGGTATATGTGGCACAGCCCAAGCAGAAGGTCACCCCCAAGAGCCTGGTCTGCTTGAGGTTTCTTCCTTATAGGGAGTTTTTCCTCACCACTGTTGCCTAGTGCTTGCTCTGGGGGTTGGTAAGGTTAGTCCTTACTGGCGTAAAGTGCCTTGATTCGACTTTCTTATGATCTGGTACTATATAAATATAAGTGAATAGTATATTGATGTGTATGTCTGTGTGTCGACATGTAGTAGTGAATTTATATTTATGTAAATATGACTGATTAGAATTGTTGGACTTGTACTAGCAGGGGTGGGCGCTAATAAGCTTTGCTTCAGCCCACACCCTTTCGGACTCACTAGTTTTGTCCGTGTTTGTTTGTGGAATTGTTCATTTTTTTCTATTTGAATGTTTTGTGTGCCGAATTAAAAAACTTTGTCACTTTGTCACTTGAAATAACTCAGTTTTAGTTTCATCAGTCCACAGCACCTTATTCCAAAATGAAGCTGGCTTGTCCAAATGTGCTTTAGCATACCTCAAGTGACTCTGTTTGTGGCGTGTATGCAGAAAAGGGTTCCTCTGCATTACAGCATCATACAACATCTCTTTGTGCAAAGTGCACTGTATAGTTGAACAATGCACAGAGACACTATCTGCAGAAAGATCATGTTGTAGGTCTTTGGAGCAGGTCTGTGGTTTGACTATGACTGTTCTCACCATCCTTCGCTTCAGCTTATCTGAGATTTTTGTTGGCCTGCCACTTTGGGCCTTAACTAGTACTATGCCTGTGGTCTTCCATTTCCTCACTATGTTCCTCACAGTGGAAACTGACAGCTGAAATCACGGAGATAGCTTTTTATTATTCTTCCCCTAAAACCATGATGTTGAACCAGGGCTGGATCCAGAGTGAAAATCTGACAGATGCATTTTTGCCCAATGATAAAATAAAAATTGTACATGTATTGTTATTCAATAATCTTCATTCTTCTGTTCGTATTTTATTTTATTTGTGTGGAACTTCCCTATAATTTAAAAATCAAGTTTTTAAAATTTTGCAGAATGTATTTATTTGCTCCAGAAGAAAAGTAGATCTGCAAATTTACAGTGTAGTTTTTAGAATTTTATAAAATTTATTTTTAATATTTATTTGCTCCAGAAGGAAAAAAAAAAAAAAATAGATCTACAAATTTACAGTGTAGTTTTTGGAATTTTTTAGAATTTATTTCTAATAGTACTTATTCGCTCCAGAAGAAAAATATAACTACCAATTTACAGTGTATTTAAAATATGAAAAAAGTTCTGTCTGTCAACAGTGATTTTATTTCTTTGATTATCGGAAAATGTCCTATGCCACGTGACCAAATGGGTGCCTTCGTTCGGATACATTTTAGTAAATAAATAAAATGTTTTCCGATCTGAAAATTTGTGTATGGCATAAATACACTTAAACCAGGCATACTTCCATGATGATTTATGGATAAATTAAATACTTTTACAATCAAAAGAGCGCATGTCCAATATCGTCGGCATCAACAATCGACAGCGACTGAGCGAGTGGGTTTTTTTTCCAAGTTTGGCCATTGATAGACCACCGATTTTAGTCGGAAAACCACTGGAAATGTAATTTCAGTCATCATAGAATGCCTTTCAAACCACACTATTGTCTGAAAACTATTTATAAACCACTCACTGTTTCTTGCTGAAATAAGCGCCAAATTTTCCTTGCACAACAACTTTTTTCCTGGATGCCATGATCATCGACTCGACTGGACTGACGCTATGTTTGTTTTGATCCACCTGCGCAGTGCATTGTGGGAACAAATCAAAACCTGTGTTCACCGCAGGGACACATTCGGCACTATTCATGATTATTCAAGATTTTTTTTTTTTTACCGATGACAAACGATGTGTAAAAAAAAAATCTGACCGATGCAACTGTATCGGTCCAAACCGGTCTGGATCCGGGCCTGGTTGAACAATCTTTGTTTTCAGGTCATTTGAGAGGTGTTTTGAGGCTCCCATGTTGCCACTCATTCGAAGAGATGCAAAGAGGGGAAACATTTGCAATTACTAGAAACTTCATTTCACTTCTCAAATATCAGTGTGTTTGTCTGCTATATGATATATTTAACTGAAACTTCTGATCCAGACAACCAATGATTTATAAAAGAAAAACAGGAAAATTATCAGGGGTGCCCAAACGTTTGCATACAAATGTATCTGCTGCAGCCAGGTGAAATGTGGATGTCCGCTCAGTCTTCTCCAGCTACTGGTGTCCTCAACACTCAGGCACTTGCGTGCTGGATCATGCACAGAGAAACGGGCCACATGGCCAAAATGTTCTGGCTGATGCTCTCTCACAATACAAGTGATACTCCTCATATTAGTCTCTCTTAGAAACCACTCATCTGATACAAAGTCATTCTAGCGGTACCCAAGGATCCTTCAAAGACACCTGCTAATCTCCTAATGAAAAAAGTTAGGGCCCCTTGTTGGGTTTGCACCCTGTTTTTAAAGAAATGAGAGGCACAAACACTGTAAAGAAACCAGTCAGAGAGAGAGACAAATATATATATATTTTATACTCTGCGCAGAGGAGGAGAGTAAGAGCGGGCAGTAGCAGCTTGTAAGTGCTCAGCTCCAAAGCTCTCCTAAAATCTCCTCCTTTGGCCCAGCTTTTTATTTAGTTCACCAACATGAGAAAAAACAAACAAGGACAGTCGGGGAGAGGTTACACATGAGTCATGTCTGCAAGAGGGAGGTAGCAAAGCAAGGTAACGGCTGAAACCTTCCATTCCTGCAACATGAGCCTTGTGGCTCATCAAAGCAGGATAAGGCACTTATGCAAAATGAAAAATAGTTTGCTCAATCATGAAGAATGCAGACAACAAGTCTTTCTTTTTAAAACCTCTTCTCAGAAAGAGGAAAAGTACACGTAGTCATAAAAGGAAATAAATGATAATATAAGCATGAACTATATAAAATCCTTGACATAATCCTCCCTGTTTATCGTTTATTTACATAGGTTTGTCATGTCCAAAACACACTTCAATAGAAAATTTGTCCACTTTAACCACTTGTCTTATTACATTTTCAGCTAAAGCTTCATAGGCTAAGAGTGTGTTAACTTATCACGTCAACAGTTCAAGCTTAAACTGGAGTTGTGGGCTTTTCAATATCATCATAATTCTCAACACAGTCATTATAGTTTGGTCTGACTGTTTCAATGCTTGATATTTTGGCATAGTTTGTTGGAAAGCCAGATTACACTGTACAAATGTATTTGAGACCATTTTGCCAACCATTGTTTTGATACAAGGGATCACACAACACATGCAAAGTCCAATCAGAATTAGGACTACAATAACTGGTGTCATTATTTTCAACTGCCACCATGGTCCTGAAGTCAACCAGGACCAGGGATCCCACTGGCTCACGGCTAGGGTGTCTTTATGCATTGCATCACAAAGTTTATTCAGCTCTTCCAATGCGTCCTTCACATCCACTGAATGAATGGAGTCTGGGATGAAAGTACAGCATGTTGTGTTCAGCAGAACACAAACTCCTCCCTGTGAACCAGTAAGCAAGTCTAAAACCATGCGATTTTGCATCACCATGGTACGTAAAGCATCTATTTCAGTATTTTGAGCTGCTACTATTTTCTCAGTTACATTCATGAACAGTCCCAATCGATAATTCAGAGTTTCAATCATTAATGAATTTTTTACCACTCCTATCCAGGGGAACAGTGAATGTGCTATTTTATCTCCTACAGACCACAATTTTTGGTCCTCCGGTACATCTGAGCCCCACATGTGATCATGTGGCAACACATCTGGGTATATCGATCTCCTCCGTCTGGTGCTGCCATTCTTTTCTGTGGAGGTCCTTGGCACTACCACATATGTATGGTCAGTCACCTGGGTAGGTGCACACACACCACCCCAATTTGGTGGGAGACTCATGTACAGCCTGGAACCACAAAGCCAATAGGTGTCATCATACACCGGAGTACCATTTATAGGTGGTAGCAAAAACTTACTAACATAAGCACACGATTCATCCGTTCCCCATGGACAGGAGCCTATATGATTACATCCACGTCCAATGTGATGAAGATAAGTATCATCCACATAATATGTTTTGGTTAGGCTTAAATCATTTGATAAAACATAAGTTTGGGTACACAGACATTTCCTAATTTTACCTACAGTTTTATTCCCTGTCCCGTAAAAGCAAATCGGGAATGGCCATTGTGATGACAATTTAACATGTGATGATATTTTTGCATTTCCCTTCAGTCTAGTCAATGGAGCAGCACTTGGGCACGCTTGTACATCTTCTGTTGAAGTCCCTATCATAAAAGTGGTTGCACTGAGACAAGTGGTATTACGTCTTATCAGATTTGCTGAGAACTATTGTCCCCGAAATACAGTTTGATTATGCATCCGTATGATAAGACATTCTGTCACCCTAGCAGGGTACGGTTTAGCCGTCAGAGCTGGGTGTGTTGAGGATATAGGCATTTGCAAACAAACATAACAATTAGTAACATGTAATTCCATAGCCAATAAATGAACATATCTGTACCACAAATTAGTATGGTATATATGAGGGTGTCCATCTGTCTCATTCACATTATGAATAAACCTCTTCTGACGTTGCTTCCATTGTTCTCTGGCTCGGTCCACAGTGAGCTTCAATTCTTGGGTCAACCACCAGGCCAGGAATCCGAGGAGCACAAAAGACACTAAGGTCACAGCGCAACCGGCTGCCCTACCAACAGTCCGGCAACGGCGGCGCTGAGCACGCTGCTCCGGGGTCTGCTGTAGTTCAGTCATGATTGCTAGGATACAGTGCTGTTGACCAACCTCACCTAACAGTGCAAGGATCTCCCTGCTTCACTGGCGTTGAGACAATCTATTGCTAATTAAATAGACTCCCTTTGTAGCCAGACTTCCCCTTACACTGTGGAGGCAGCCAACACACGCTGTATCTTACAGTGACTTAGATGTATCCACGTTGATCTCTCCGCTATCTTTACTGCAGTTGGTGTTGTTAACAGCACTTGGTATGGACCTTCCCAATGAGGACTGGACCAGTTCTTCCTCTTAATCACTCTGATGAACACCCAGTCTCCTGGTTGGAGTACTGGAAGGCCGTCCTGTGGAAGATCAGAATTATTCGGCAGTAAATGTGTTTGAGTTATCTCTTTCTGTGTTTATGTCTTTTTCATAAAATCTGCTAATGTTTGTTCCTCATCTGCTGTTTTAGTATCCATGTCAAAAATTGGTAGACGATATGGTCGTCCATAAAGTATCTCAAATGGTGTTAAACCTGATGGTGTTGGTGTTATTCTCATATACAATTTTACTAGGTCCAAACATTCAATCCAGGTTCGTTTTGTCTCTTCCATACTTTTCCTTAATCTTGTTTTTATTGTGCCATTTGTCCTTTCCACTAATCCTGCACTTTGTGGGTGGTAAGCACAATGATGTTTTAACTTAATTTTCATGTGTTCTGCTACTCTTTGTACAACTTCATTTACAAAATGTGTTCCATTATCACTGTACAATGTCTCTGGTATTCCATAATACAGAATAATTGTCTTACACAGTGCTTTTGCTACTGTTAAAGCATCTGCTTTTTGTGATGGAACGATTTCTGCCCATTTTGAAAAAGCATCAATTAATACTAGACAGTATTGATAAGGTCCACATCGATTTAGTTCAATAAACTCCATATGAACAATTTGAAAAGGATACTGTGGTTTTGGGAATTGCCCTCTCCGGGGTCTTATATTTCCCTGTGGGTTGTGTTTCAATCAGGTAACACAGGCTTTACAAAAAATTTTTTGAATATAAATTAAATCCATAGGTAGTAAAGTGTTGGTCTACCATATATACCATCCCCCCTGTCGACACATGCGTTAACCCATGTGTCGCAATCACAGCTGCCCGGGGTTTGGGGTTGTCCCATTTTTCAACCACAGATTTCGTTCCTGTGTTGGTGCTTGTTTTTGCATATCCAGTAAAAGGTCAGAGTCTATCCTTACCACAAAATAGTACTGATAAGTATATAAAAAGTAAACTCTAAGTATACTTGAAACATACTTACATATACTACTTTTTGGTAAGGGTATTAATGGTTCATTGTCTGTCTGAGCTGTGTAAATAGAAGAAGTGCCATATCGACCAGCTGCTGCTTCTTTGCTTTGTCTGCGAGACGGGTTCCTCTGGAGACAAAATCTGTGCCCCTGGTGTGGGCTGGGCATTTACATAATGCCAGGTGTGATGGTAATGTCACTGCTTCTAGCAAATTTGTGAGTAAGCCTGCATGTGTCACTGGTTTCCCTGTAGAGGTTATCATACCTCTTTGTTGCCATTGTTTTGCAAAGAACCAAATTGTTGAAAATGCATATTGACTATCTGTATAGACTGTCAGTTTCTGTCCTTTAGCCAAGATACAAGCTCTGGTTAATGCAATGAGTTCTGCAGCTTGGGCTGATTTAAAATGATCAATCTGTTTTGCTTCAATAACAGTATTTGGTAATTGAACAACAGCATAGCCTGTTAATGTCTGTCCTTTCTGATCTTTGAAACATGAGCCATCCACAAAGTAATGTAGTCCATCTGTAAATGGTTCGTCTGTTAAGTCTGGTCGAGGTAATTGTTGTTTCTCTGTGTCTGCCAAACAATCATGCGGTTCACCATCTGTCTCAGTAGGTAGGAGCGTGGCGGGATTCAAGGTGTTGCATCTTTCAATGGTAATGTGTGGCTGAGACAATAGCATTGCTGTATAAGCTATCTGTCTAGCAGGCGATAAGAATGTAGCCAACTGGTTTATTTTTATTACCATGTTGTTGTAGCAAGACTGCACACATGAATCCCTGTTTTGTGTCCACCATGAGAGTGAATGGCTTGGCATAATTGGGCAGAGATAATACTGTGGAACTCACAAGTTCTTGTTTAAGAGCTGTAAACTGTTCTTCAGCTTCTTTATTCCACTGTATTTTGTCAGTCATAGCCATTGGTATAGAGTGTATTAAATCCTGCAATTTCTGCACCTTCTCTGCATAACATGGAATCCAGGCTCTGCAATAATTACAGATACCTAAGAAAGTCATCATTTCCTTTTTTGTTGACGGTTTAGGCGCTTTGAGAATAGCGTGCCTTCGATCATCTTGTATTCATTTCCCCTCAGCTGATAGGACGTGGCCTAAATAAGCCACTTGTGGTTGCACGAACTGCAACTTTTGCTTTTTAATTTTACTTCCTGTTTCTGCCAAATATTGCAAAAGCATCATAGTACATTTTGTACAGCTGTCTTTTGTCTTTCCTGCCACCAAAATGTCATCTACATACACCAAGATTTGTGAATCTTCTGGTGGAGTAAATGAAGATAAGCAACAATTTATTGCTTGTGTAAAAATGGTCGGACTGTCAGCAAAACCTTAAGGGAGTCTTGTATATGTGTATCTTTTCCCTTTGAATGTAAAAGCAAACCAAAATTGAGAGTCTGGATGAACAGGTACTGAGAAAAATGCATTACTGAAGTACGTTTCCAGGACTTAATCTATTTAGCAGCGTATGTGGGTCTGGTACCAGAGGGGCGCTAGTTTCTACTGCAGCATTTACTGCACGTAGGTCTTGTACCTTTCGCCAATTCTGATTATCTGCTTTTTTCACAGGATATATTGGAGTGTTACAGGATGCATCTAAACATTCCCTGATGACTCCTGCTTCCAGTAATTCTGCAATAACCGGTTCAATTCCTTTTTCTGCTTCAGGTTTTAACGGATATTGTTTGATCCGTGGTCTCCAATCAGATCGTGGCTTAATTCTGACAGTCCTACATCTGTGGGTGCATTCACCCAGAGATGAGGAGGCAGTTTGGCCAATAAAGTCTCATCTTCCTGTGTCAACAACACAGATGTTGTTAAATTTCAATCGTCCAGATCTACTTCATGTATCACCGGTGTCGTCCAAACACTTACAAACATGTATTTCCGATACAAGCCTGTGGATGGACTGAAATCCCACACCGACATTGCATCTGCTTCGTGCCAATCAGTCGCTTCCTCAGCTATTTTAACAATTCCTCCAAGGTCCTTCCAGGACTGAGTGTCTGCCCTTGTCAGTGAAATATGCGGCACAGCCTCAGGTTTTCCTCTGTACCATTTGTCTGCACTTTGGGTCAGCACTACACTACACACAGAGGTGGTTTTTCTGTCTGTGTATAGGTGTGCTACTGTCTGTAATTCTGATGGAATTTTCAGAAATCCTGCTCCATACCTTTCATCCTTTTGTGGAGTGAATAGCATAGTTATGTGTAGATCTTCTGGTGACATCATTACTACATGTTCTCTGTTTTCACAGGTCATCAGACCTTCCTCCAATACTTGTTCAGTTTGTCTCAACTCTGACAGATCCAAAGAGTACTGCCAGGCCTGGGCCAAATTTGTATATACAGTAGCGGGCTGTCTCACAGCTCTCATACCAACTACTGTTGATGTGACTCCTATAGATAAGGCAGTCATCAAATCTCGTCCCAGTAAATTTACTGGACAATGGGATGAATAAACCACAGAGACACAAGCAGTTTGGTCCGTTTCAGGATCTTCAAAATTGACAAACTTCAATATTTTCTCTGAATTCACCTGTCCATTTGCAGATTTTACCCAAACAACTTCTTTTGCAAATTTAGCTCCGGGAGGTCTGTCTGTTATCACTGTCCTACATGCTCCTGTGTCACAGAGAAAATCCATGTCCTGTCCATTTACCTTTAGAGTCACCACAGGTCTTTCTTCCTTTTTATGGCCTCTACTCTCATCTGTGCTTCACTGAGCCATACTTTTGCACACTCTATTTCTTCTTCTTTTCTTGCTTTCCTGTTACCCTTTTTATTTGCTGCTGCTGCTGTAAGTTTTAACACCAAACCTTCACAATCTGGCACAACCAATTTACCTGAAAAGCCATATTTCTTTTTCCATTTAGTTATGTACTTCAGATTTTCCGGATTGCGTTTGTGCATGTATTTTTCGTCGCCCTGAAATAGGGGCTTATTTTCTGTGCATGTGTTTCCCATGTTGGTCACCTATTCCCCGTCACTCTGCAAAGTTCAGGTCAAGCTTCTACCCCGTGGGGCGGACCTTCCTTGGAATCCCCTTCTTTGCAGACTCGTCGGAAATATGTGAGTGTGGTGCGTATGGACTTAAAATGACCTACTTTGCAGATGACAGCTTCACTTTTGTCCCCTGATAAAATGGGATATCACGCTGTCTGTGCTTCAGTCACTCACAGTCCCATTCTCTCACATTCATACCACAAACACACTTAGTTTCACTTTTGGAATATTCAATTAATTTGCGTCTCTCTAACTGCTTCTCCTGAAATTTATTTTTACTCCTCCTGTATTTCTTAGCCGGATGGGGACTCGAACCCCTCCGCCAAATGTGCCGGCAGGACCGGAGACTCTAACTCCCTCCCCTGCACTTTATTACCCACGTTAAAATATTTTATCCTCACAGGCAGGCAGTAATTACTTATGTTAATTTGTTGCGCCTCTCATTTGGTTCGGAGGCATTGTCAATCTACTGCGGCGAGCGGAGGTGGACGTCTACGGTCACCGGCCCGACGGAGAATTCACTCCTCAGGACTTTCTTCAGTGCGCGCTGTCAGCAGTGTGTCTCCCTCCGTTCGCTCGAGAAGATCTGTCGACGCCCCACGTTGGGCGCCAGGAAAAAAACTTGGGTTTGCACCCTGTTTTTAAAGAAATGAGAGGCACAAACACTGTAAAGAAACCAGTCAGAGAGAGAGACAAATATATATATTTTATACTCTGCGCAGAGAAGAGTAAGAGCAGGCAGTAGCAGCTTGTAAGTGCTCAGCTCCAAAGCTCTCCTAAAATCTCCTCCTCTGGCCCAGCTTTTTATTTAGTTCACCAACATGAGAAAAAATAAACAAGGACAGTCGGGGAGAGGTTACACATGAGTCATGTCTGCAAGAGGGAGGTAGCAAAGCAAGGTAACGGCTGAAACCTTCCATTCCTGCAACATGAGCCTTGTGGCTCGTCAAAGCAGGATAAGGCACTTATGCAAAATGAAAAATAGTTTGCGCAATCATGAAGAATGCAGACAAGTCTTTCTTTTTAAAACCTCTTCTCAGAAAGAGGAAAAGTACACATAGTCATAAAAGGAAATAAATGATAATATAAGCATGAACTATATAAAATAAATGATAATATAAGCATGAACTATATAAAATAAATGATAATATAAGCATGAAGAATATAAAATCCTTGACACCCCTTCACACATAACATGAAGTTGGGCAAAAGAAGCAGGAACTGGCTGAAAAAGAGTGAAAACAAAAGACCACCTGCTGTCTTGAGGGACACACGGTCAGACAGGCATGAACGATGCTGTGGCGATGATTTCATGCATGCCCATGTGCACACAAACACATTGCAAGCACGTTAGAGGTGTGAGACCACATTGTGCTCACACAGCAGCAGAATGAATTACATGTGCAAATGTACATAATTCAACAAAAATGACAAAGGTCAAATTAATGAGAGCACAGAACATTATAATAACAATTAATGTACTGTTTAAATGGAAGACAATCTGGTAATGATTCTGTTATCATTATAATTAAATAAAGCAAAAAATAACAAAAAAGAAAAAAAGTTACTGTGACTGTTTCAGCACTCTGGCAAAACTATGTCCTTCGGGATTATTAAAGGTCCCCTTATTATTCTTATGATGTGTCATTGATGATGGATGATGTGACAGTCTGTGTTGGAAATGACGGATCAAATGGTTTGCGTTTTGTCTGGTAAAATATTTCATTCCTGATATAAAGAGCAGACAATACAAGAATTAACATCCCTCTCTGTCCAGCTGTCCAGCACACGGTGCACATTGAAGCTCTGCTGAAGGCTCTGTGTTTTGTTTACCACCTCAGGAAAGCATGCCGACATGTGTGCCTCGCAGTGGAGTGTTCAGAGGTGGTGTTCTACATGGCACGATATGTGTTCTCCAGCACAAATCTGCCATCAACTCATAACATGCCACAGCAATGCACATGTGGCCGGGATCTCATGACATGCTGATCGTTGTTTTATTATAATTATTTATTATTCTTTGTTGTAATTTAACATCTTGTGCTCACCCTGACGCCCCCATATCTGCAGAGCAAAGCAAAGCCGTCACACATAAATGAGCTCCTCATTGTTTGCATTTTTTTTATTTTACCACTGTTTCTTGAACACCTTGCTGCCCCTCGCACTCTCACCTGACAACGTGCGTGTTATCTGACAGAGTCGTTGCGCTGACATGATATGAGCGACACGCCCCCTTGGGCTCATTGCTGGCTGTCACTCAAAGCCCCACATTGCGATCGTATGTCATGTGGCTGTCCGCTCAATGGCCATGCAGGGCGCGGACTGAGTGTTTTTATTTTTAACTCTGTAGTCCCGGCATATGTGCACTGCTGCGTGGTGATCCCAACTCCAGAGGGACATGCTCAATATGTCATGAGGAGTGGACCACAGCTCTGACATGATGGTTCAACGTGGCCAATGATGCTGTGTTAATGCTGCAGACACGATCAGATGGCAGTACAACCTCATCTTGCCCGCCGTTTGAATGGGTTTCCGGCACGCGAATATAGGAGTGCATGTGTCGTGCCCAAGTGGATGTGGTAACTGCTGTATGAGACGTTCGAGTGCAATTCCGATTTTCCATGAGTGCCATTTGACTTCTCCTTCATGCACCATTCTGCCTCAGTCGTGTTGTGTGAAGGTGCCCTTAACTTCACCAATTAGCTTTTAGCTGATTAGCTGTAGAGTTTGTAACCAGATTTTTTAATAAAATCTTGTAAAGTGAGAGGATGCCTGAGGAGTGGAGATGAAGTGTGCTGGTTCCTATTTTCAAGAACAAGGGTGATGTGCAGAGCTGCAGTAACTACAGAGGCATAAAGTTGATCAGCCACAGCATGAAGTTATGGGAAAGAGTAGTAGAAGCTAGGCTTAGAAAACAGGTGAAGATCTGTGAGCAGCAATATGGTTTCATGCCGAGAAAGTACTACAGATGCAATGTTTGCTCTGAGAATACTGTTGAAGTACAGATAGGCCAGAAAGAGTTACATTGTGTGTTTGTGGACTTAGAAAAAGCTTATGATAAGGTGCCAAGAGAAGAGCTGTGGTATTGTATGAGGAAGTCTGGAGTGGCAGAGAAGTATGTTAGGGTAGTGCAGGACATGTACAAGAATAGTGTGACAGCAGTGAGATGCGCATTCGGAATGACAGACTCATTCAAGGTGGAGGTGGGATTACACCAAGGATCAGCTCTGAGTCCTTTCTTGTTTGCAGTGGTGATGGACAGGCTGACGGATGAGATCAGACAGGAGTCCCCATGGACTATGATGTTTGCAAATGACATTGTGATCTGTAGTGAGAGTAGAGAGCAAGTTGAGTCTAGTCTAGAGAGGTGGAGATATGCTTTGGAGAGAAGGGGAATGAAAGTCAGTAGAAGCAAGACTGAGTACATGTGTGTGAATGAGAGGGAGCCCAGTGGAATAGTGCAGTTACAAGGAGTAGAAGTGGTGAAAGTAGATGAGTTTAAATATTTGGGGTGAACTGTTCAAAGTAATGGAGAGTGTGGTAGAGAGGTGAAGAAGAGAGTGCAGGCAGGGTGAAGTGGGTGGAGAAAGGTGACAGGAGTGATTTGTGACCGAAGAATATCAGCAAGAGTGAAGGGGAAAGTTTACAAGACAGTAGTGAGACCAGCTATGTTGTACAGCTTAGAGACGGTGGCACTAACAAAAAGACAGGAGGTGGAGCTGGAGGTGGCAGAGCTGAAGATGTTGAGATTCTCTTTGGGAATGAAAAGAATGGACAAGATTAGGAATGAACATATCATAGGGACAGCTCAGGTGGGACGGTTTGGAGACAAAGTCAGAGATGCGAGACTGAGATGGTTTGGACATGTCCAGAGGAGGGACGCAGGGTATATAGGGAGAAGGATGCTGAGGATGGAACCACCAGGCAGGTGGAGAAGAGGGAGGCCAAAGAGGAGGTTTATGGATGTGCTGAGGGAGGACATGCAGGTGGTTGGTGTGACAGAGGAAGATACAGAGGACAGGGTGAGATGGAAACGATTGATCTGCTGTGGCGACCCCTAACGGGAACAGCTGAAAGACAAATAAGAAGAAGATAAACTGTGGCACACAGCTTTGAGTTGCAAAGTTTACCAGCAGTCATTTAATGACACAACTGTTGTCCAATCGTCATTTTAAATACCACCTCCGAATAAAAAATGTTCAAGTTCTTATTTTCCTATTATATTGTATTTTATCAGCACCTCTGCGTCTGTGAGCATTTGCATATCTGTTTGAACGGGAAAGCATGGGAGGAATAAGGCATGATGAATTACGTTTGTTCCATGTGCAGCTGTGATAAGAACCTGCACATTATGGAAATAGATGGGACAGAATTGGGAAAAGAAGAGGATATATTTGCACGGCAGTGTGGCTGGGACTCCCTCAGGACAGCTAACCGTCATCGCTTGAGAATTTCTGATTGTGCTTCATCTTTTTTCTCTTCTGGCCATGAATATGCAGAGGAACACCATATCACGTTTTATGGGAAGATACATATTCCTGAAATAAATTATTTCTGGGGAACATAAATGTGTTTAGAATGGTCTGGAAGCTTCTTAAGTCAAACTAAAGAGCACAGGTGGTGATTAGTGTTCAGCTGCCACACAGCCTGCAAATAGAAATATTTCATTGTGATGTGAGCAATAGCGCATTTGTGAAACATTTTGTCTCTTTTTCCAGAGATAACCCTTTATTCAGGTTTGGGTGGTGTCTTGCACAAGGACAGCACACACAAAAATCCTTGTCTTTGCAAAAATAATTTGTCAGTCCTTTTTACCGTCTTCTTAGACTCACAAGTTGCAACAATTTAAAGAAGACCAAGTAGTTGATTGAAAAGTGTAGCTAACAGTGTTGATAGCTGATGAAATAAAAACAAAATTATAGTTGGATGGACAAGACTCTTAGTCTTGTCCATCCAAATTGGAAGTCCCAAAAACCAGTTTTATTTGTTGTTATCTATCGTCCACCTGGTCGTTACTGTGAGTTTCTCTGTGAATTTTCAGACCTTTTGTCTGACTTAGTGCTTAGCTCAGATAAGATAATTATAGTGGGCGATTTTAACATCCACACAGATGCTGAGAATGACAGCCTCAACACTGCATTTAATCTATTGTTAGACTCAATTGGCTTTGCTCAAAATGTAAATGAGTCCACCCACCACTTTAATCATATCTTAGATCTTGTTCTGACTTATGGTATGGAAATGGAAGACTTAACAATATTCCCTGAAAACTCCCTTCTGTCTGATCATTTCTTAATAACATTTACATTTACTCTGATGGACTACCCAGCAGTGGGGAATAAGTTTCATTACACTAGACGTCTTTCAGAAAGCGCTGTAACTAGGTTTAAGGATATGATTCCTTCTTTATGTTCTCTAATGCCATATACCAACACAGTGCAGAGTAGCTACCTAAACTCTGTAAGTGAGAGAGTATCTCGTCAATAGTTTTACATCCTCATTGAAGACAACTTTGGATGCTGTAGCTCCTCTGAAAAAGAGAGCTTTAAATCAGAAGTGCCTGACTCCGTGGTATAACTCACAAACTCGCAGCTTAAAGCAGATAACCCGTAAGTTGGAGAGGAAATGGCGTCACACTAATTTAGAAGATCTTCACTTAGCCTGGAAAAAGAGTCTGTTGCTCTATTAAAAAAGCCCTCCGTAAAGCTAGGACATCTTGCTACTCATCACTAATTGAAGAAAATAAGAACAACCCCAGGTTTCTTTTCAGCACTGTAGCCAGGCTGACAAAGAGTCAGAGCTCTATTGAGCCGAGTATTCCTTTAACTTTAACTAGTAATGACTTCATGACTTTCTTTGCTAATAAAATTTTAACTATTAGAGAAAAAATTACTCATAACCATCCCAAAGACGTATCGTTATCTTTGGCTGCTTTCAGTGATGCCGGTATTTGGTTAGACTCTTTCTCTCAGATTGTTCTGTCTGAGTTATTTTCATTAGTTACTTCCTCCAAACCATCAACATGTCTATTAGACCCCACTCCTACCAGGCTGCTCAAGGAAGCCCTACCATTATTTAATGCTTCGATCTTAAATATGATCAATCTATCTTTATTAGTTGGCTATGTACCACAGGCTTTTAAGGTGGCAGTAATTAAACCATTACTTAAAAAGCCATCACTTGACCCAGCTATCTTAGCTAATTATAGGCCAATCTCCAACCTTCCTTTTCTCTCAAAAATTCTTGAAAGGGTAGTTGTAAAACAGCTAACTGATCATCTGCAGAGGAATGGTCTATTTGAAGAGTTTCAGTCAGGTTTTAGAATTCATCATAGTACAGAAACAGCATTAGTGAAGGTTACAAATGATCTTCTTATGGCCTCAGACAGTGGACTCATCTCTGTGCTTGTTCTGTTAGACCTCAGTGCTGCTTTTGATACTGTTGACCATAAAATTTTATTACAGAGATTAGAGCATGCCATAGGTATTAAAGGCACTGCGCTGCGGTGGTTTGAATCATATTTATCTAATAGATTACAATTTGTTCATGTAAATGGGGAATGGTGGTTAAAGGGGCTCTGGTGAAGTTGTGACAGATCCAACAAGCTGGCGACGGATACTAAGAGACAACTGTGTGTGTATATGTCCCCCTGCTGTCCGAACAGCACCTTGGAATTGAGCCAACCTTGGCACACATATAATTTGACATATAGGGAACTCAGCACTTTAGTAATAGTAGTTGTTGTTGTTAAGGGGAAAAACACTTTTGTACTGCATCATCATCAGCAAGTGTATGAAAAGGTTGGTGTCATACTTTTCTATTCTCTTCTTTTTCCTTTCAACTTTATGTTGCGTTTACACATAACAACGGCAAGTCAATAATGCCATGAAGTATACATTCTTGGCCGCTGATCATGAATGTGATGATTTGAGGCAGAGACGTCGGGTGTCCTCAGGAACTGCTGCAACCTGTTACCACGTGTTACAATTAATGGTACGTGTTGCTGGCGAATTATCAGGAACCATTATGCATGGTCAAGAATAATGTTCCGCACTGTTGCATGCTGTTCCGTGCTGTTCCATGCTATTGTGTGGAACAGCGCATTGTTACATTCTGTCACGTTGTGAATGACGCGAATTGTCTCCACACACACCCCATATTCATCCATCAGCTGCTGAACAATTCAGATCACTCCAGTTTGCTCCTCAAAATCCACAGCAGAAGAACTTTGTGATTGCATGCTTAGTTGGGCTTTGTACCATGGAGTGGCGCAGAGAGGAGGAGGAGACAGAGAGAGCCAGATGTGTGGCTCCACCCAGCTCTCATTTTGCGCGTTTTCCCAAACATCAGGCACCACAGCAGCAGGTGAAACACCTGCAGGAGCACGCTGATGAGCATTGGAATGAGACTTTTAGTTGACTTGGCATCACTGTCCTTCTTCAGCATACTGCAGCAATGAAACTGAAGGCGGTGCAGCAGGGTTTAATTATGGGCACGTCAGAGGAGAACACTGTCACACTCTATTAAGGATCACCACTAATCAAGATAGATCAACGCGCTCAGTTGAGACCTCCACGACAATGAGGGTGGTGTGTGACATTCGTGGAAGATTTTTTTGACAGCCAAAATCATGCTTCACGAATATCACGCACCAACACGCACTATTAAGAAACCTATTCAGATGCGTTAAGTCACATTAAGAATGTCAGGAATGTGCCAAGAATGACGCACATATGACATTCGTAATGCATCCTGCCTATGTGTAAACGCAGCATTATACCGCTCCAATTCTGCAAGTAGCAGCAGCAGTAGTAGTAATAGCAGCTGTCTCTTCTTGAGGCAGCTTTACTTACACTCTAACCTTTCTGGAATCCGGCATAGGTGGGAGGTCACAGTTTTGTTGGTGAAGATGGAGTTTTCATTTCAGTCTCTGAATCAAACCCACCCTTGTGTGGAATTAGCTAGTAGATTATAAATCTTCTAACCTTCATCAGGCATCAGGTGCTGTTATTGGCTGATGATCACTGGCATTCTGGATCTCAGTATGGTGTGTGTCCATCAAACAAGATGAGACAAATGAGTCTCAGCAAATTCACAGTGCCCCCTGTGGCTCAGGATGACTGGCAGGATCTCACTGAGTTCTGCTCTTCTGTTCTCACCTCTCAGAAGGCAGATGCTGGGGTACGTCCTCTCATCACTGATGCACACTGGGCCAGAGAAAGCGCACACGTAGGTGCTGTGCCATGCTCCGAGCTTGCTCTAAGCGTCACACTGCAGCCTATCACCACAGAGGCTCCCCTCTCCACAGAGATCCCCCTCAACGTTCGAACACACACCACACAGTGGAAGTGACGAGGGTGAAATAAGCCACAAACATCATTCTGATCCAGCATTAAAAAAGACTTCCCTTAAGTTTTTGTCCATACGTGAGGGCAACCACGATGACCATTGTGCAGAAATGTCAACAGCTATCTTCCACTTTCAGCATGTTGAACCTTTATTCTCTGTCAGTTTTGTGTATGCTGAAGACTTACATGTAACCTCTATGGAATGCAGCTTAATCACTAGTTACAGTTTTATGCAGTAAACCAAAATGCATCCTCCTGAGGCAGTGCAGTCTGTGAGTTCAAATGCCATTTTCAGATGTGGTGATAATATAAATTTTCTTGTGATGCATCGGCAGCCGGTAATATTGAGGATACAGGTATTTAATGCTACAGTGAAGCCAAGAAAACCTGACTGAACAGTTTATTTTGAGTTAGAATAAGCATTTATGATTTTATCAATATTGTGGATTTTTTTTTTTTTACACTTCAGGTATTTTATGGCATAGCTATCTCTTTTCTGCCCTGGTTGTTATGGCTGCATGGATTCCCACTGATTTCCAAAGAAGCATAAAAATACAGTAAACAGAGAGATGAGGTTCTGTCAGGAATGCACATATGCAATATGCAGACCATTTTCTGCAAAACAACTATACCAGAGGTAAGAGTTTATGACACATAAAAGTCAGTATTATGCCACATCAAAGTCAACAGCTGAAGAGGTGTATGTTCCAGCAGAAAACATGTGCAACTTTAGACATTACCCGAATGAAGTTAAATGAATGAAGCTAAGAAACAGTGTCTCCACAAATACCCCAAAATGCTCTGTAATAGAAGCACTTTTGCAACAATTGATACAAAGTTCTTTACAATACAATATCAGATCTTTGAAACATAATCAAACATAACTGGACTTCTTGATTTGACTCCAAAATGTTCCACCACTTATCCAAGTGGCTTAAGCCCAGTTCTACCATTCAGACTCAGGAGACAAGAAAATGGTTAAACATTTAATCTATAGAGATGTTGGATCAAGTATTAAGACAGTCTTTGAAGCGGGTCCCAGTCTTGACTGTGAAGAGGTGTGATGATCTGGAATCATTCCATCAAAGGATTCAAGGATTCAAAAGAATTTTATTGTCATATGCACATAGGAACATGTTCCCTGCACAGTGAATTGTCTACTGCATTTAACCCATCCTAATTGCCAGTTAGGAGCAGTTAGGCACCCGGGGGACCAACTCCAGATGTACATCCCTGCCTAGGTCAACAGCAGGGCTGAGCAAACCATGACTGGCCTCATGACAACAGACGACACACACATAACACACAACACACATAAGCCGGCCCGGTACATGAACACATATAAAAAGCACACACAAGGTAAAACTAGGGAGAGAAAAACCTTCATAGCTGCTGTGTTAAACCACACAGCAGCAATGCAGGAAAAAAACCCATCAGCACAAAAAAACAATGATCACACACAGACGAGAGACGACGAGACGACGTCCGAGATTTGAAAAGTCCAGTTATCAGACAGAACACTCCGGAGGCAGCCTTTAGGCACCGTCAATGGCCTTGTTTGTCCATCCTGGAGGGAAAAGGGGCCCAGCCCTGAACAGTCCACTGTCCACAGTCAACGTCAGAGCTGGAGAAAGTAAGGGCGGGGGGAGACCAGGGAGTGAGGCTTAAGTGTTCTTCTTCTTCAGGAGGTTTTTATCACAGCGGCCTTGAAGTGCAGCTGTGTTTTGGGAAGCCAAATGAATATCCAGATTAGCAGACGCCTGAAAGATTACACAGTCTGAAACAGAGTGGCTTTCAATACATCTGAATATAGGAGATGAGATGTGGTCATTACTGACGATCAAAGCGGTTTTCCAGTGCAGCCATCCTCCCAGAGATGGTTTCCAACATGCGGTTAACACCCGCCGACTGAGCTGACACTGCCCTTCCAATCGAATCAATCATGTGGGGCAGCCTGGACGGGCCAATTATTGCCGCTTCCACCTTCTTAATTTTCTGGTAAACCAGCGCTATGCCCGCTCCACACAGCAGAAAGCCGGTCACCACCGAGCCAAATATGTACACATCTTCGACGTCCTCCACAGACAGCGTGTAAAGGCACATGACCTGCCATTTCCTCCAACTGTCCATCACGTAGCCCATCACATGTGTCCCAGCAGGACAGGTCGGGTCCTCCACCCCCGAGTGTCTTGTAGAAAAAATAGTGTCAATTGCGTTCAGAGACCACTTTAACAGATCCATTTTTGCCATTTTCCAGAAGAGCAAAGCTGGCAGCCTCACAGGCAACACGCCACAGAAGCAGGAAAGATAGGGAGGGAGGGAGAGAGGAAAAATGCGTCCGTCTCAGCCGAGTGCAAGGAGGCAAAAAAAAAAAAAAAATCAGAAGAAGGCATGGGCAGAGCCTAACCTGGCATCACAGAGGGACCAACTGGTGGTGGTGGGGAGCTGGTAGAATTTTTCACTTTCACTGATATTCATCCCGGATGCTCATAGTTTGAAACCTTATCCTTGGAAGACTTCAGAGGGTTTCAGATGGCTTGAGCAGTGAAGCAGGATATTCCATCATGATGGTGTACTTTACACAAATTCTTTTTTTTTTCTTCTTTTGAAACCTTTCAAATACTTTGGTAATCCCTTTCTATGAAATGTTATCATTGTTATATCATCACTGGGATGTTTTCAGGGAGTGCAACAGTTATGCATTGGGGGTGGATCTGTAGTCCACAGGATGCTTTTTCAGCATCCCTAAATCTGTTCTCAACCTCAAGGTCTGATGTAGAAAAAAAAACCCTTGAATGCATTGGCTTGACTTATTCGGTCCTCTCCAGCATGGTTTGGCCATCCTGAGCCATATTAAACTAACATGCACTGTCTAGAGTAGGTCAAGTGTCCCTTTTCTCTGTCATCCTGGATGTCTGTAATCAAAATCCAATCCATCTTCTGTGTTGTGACACCTGGGTAATGGATCAATTTGGGGATTGCATGTTGCGGTGAAATATGGTGGGGAACTTATGTGCCCCATGGCTGCTACAGTAGTCATGAAGGCCCATCAGAAATCCTGAACATGAGATGGCTAACAGGTTAATGGCTCTGGGGAAAAAGGAAATCCTCAACAGTCGATCAGATGATGGAGGTGATAGCTTGTAGCCCAAATAAAAGCTGCAGCAGGTCCTCAGACCCAGATCTTCAGGGATTTCCCAGCCATCGGATCAGACTAAGGAACTGTCAAGGGCATTGTGTTCGTTGGCGTCCAGTGACATTCCCATGTTAAACAAACCCATGCAAAGGCATCTAACAATCTTTGTCTCCAATGAGGAATTGACATAATGAAATATAGTACGTCTTTGGCAGTAGGTCTCTTTAGAGGATCCTTGGGTACAACTGGAATGACTTTGTCTCAAACGCACAGTTACTCAGGGAGACTCAGATGAGGAGTATCATTTGCATTGTGCAGGAATGACAGCTATGACATCTTGGACATATGGTGTACTCGTTTGGCAGCTGCCTCAGTGCTGATGATCCCAGTGGCTGGAGAAGGATGAAGTCTTGCCCATGTTTCTGTATCTCCTGGCTGTGGCAGATAGATGCTTACCTTCGAGAAGTGGGGATGGACCAGTTGTCTGTCTGGGTGGGTACCATCCAGGATCCACAGCCATTCAGTAGTATGGCAACCCAGTCTCACGGAAAGTCGTGATTCAGCAGCACAAAATATACATTAATCTATTGGTTTGTGATATTGTGACGAAAAGCGCCTCATTTTTGTCACAGCAGCATGAATTCCTTCTAATTCATTCTGTGATGGCTGCGCGAAATTAAAAGTGAAGCAGAGGGGTCGGGATGGTTAGGGTTGGGGGTAGGAGTACGGTTAGTAATAGTGAGTTAATAAAAAACCCTGTCATGAAAATTTGACTCATTTCGTGACGGGAGCACGAAAAAAAAACAAAACAAAACGTGAGACTGGGCTGAGTATGGTGGATGTGTTGTTGCAAAGCACAGCGCATGATCCCGGACCTGCGACCCTGTTTATAAATCTCCTCAAATGAACATATGTGGCATGATTTTGCTTGCTGAGATACAGTTTTAAAACAGAATCCCTGTTTAAATTAAATAAAATAATTAATTTCTAATTATATTTTATAACAGTGAAAGTCTTCGTTTTTTTCCAGTCACATTTTAATTTCTTCATTTATACTTTTATTGCCCTTGAGATGTAAGACGTGACTATCAAAAGATGTCAGGTTGTTTCTAGTTTTCTTTTTTTTTTTAGCTCCTGATCATCTCGGTTTGATCTTTTAGGCACCATAATTATGACTGAGACAAAAGCAGTCTATTGCAGTTGATATGTCTCTCTCCTAAATTACCTGTTGGACCAAAGACTTTCCATTTGATCCATGTCAGGATCTCATTTGATGCTGTTTTTTTTTTTTAAGTTGTTAAACATTAACACTTTGTGACTGATCAGTAGCATCTTCAAGAGGCTTCTGTAAATGATCTGGGGCAACCGTTGATCATCCTCTGGTGCGTGGTAATGCAAGCAGACATGGAAAACTACATTCTGCTGACGTCTAATTTAGATGCTGAAGCTTTCATAATGCAGCTGAAAGTCACTTTGAAAGAGAAAACAGAGCAGAGACGATCTGGCATCTATACAGCAATATTGGGTGTTTGACTCTTACTTTTTCCCCAATTACTTTGGAGGAGGAATTGGAAAGACTGGGTTTGTGATTGTCCTGGATTAAGACTAAGATCCAGGTTTATGGCTTCCTGGACTCTCAGAAGTGTAATGACCCTGGTGTTTTGTTTCTGCTGGGTTTAGTCAGTGGTGGGCACAGTTCAGCTAATCCAATATCAGATAATTATCAAAGCTAATGTTTTTGCTAGTGGATTAGCTTTTCAGATATGTTTTAAAACCATCATTGGACCATTTATCTTCAGATAAATTTTTTTCTGATAACATTTTTCTTGCTGGTAAAGTGAGCAAAGTTTAACGGTCAAAAACATTTGTAAACCCTAAAATCAAACATTTTAGTCCATCCGTTGTGTGTTTATTTATGGCATACTGGCTGTCGCTTGCTGATGATGTCATCATTAAGTGCAAAACGTGATTGGCCAGTCGATGCAGGGAGAATTGTGGGTAGTGTAGTTCAGGTTCACTTTGGACGTTACAGTGTTGTCCCTTGGAAATCTGCTGCAAAACCCATCACACATCATGCAAAAATAATTATTTAGATATCTAAAGGACACTGGATTACTTCATCGCATCTAAACCAATGATTATGGCTGCCAGGAGTTAAGGTTTTGTAAAATCTCAGCGATCACTCACCAGCCCGGTAGGTGGCAGTAAATGCACCTTAAGCTGGTGCCGTCCGCCACTGGATCGGAAAGAAGAAGAAGAAGTCCACTCGACACAAAAACAAGGCAGACTAATTTTAACATTATTCTTATTTTATTTCTTTGTGGCTGACGGTATCGCCAAGACTCGGTGGGAGAGATGAGCTCTCAGGGCACAGCTGTGTACAGGTGTTTCTTCACCATTTAGACCGTTTTGGATAATCTCAGGATGATTATTTTTTAGATGAATCCCACTGAAGAATTTATATTTAATACGTGTCTTTTACTCTGCCAATCAGTGCATTAATGGACGTATTTCGGTTGTTTAAGCCTCAGGGTTGAAAGCGTGTGAAAAAGCAGCAGCTTTTAGTTTGTAAATGACGGTGTATCTAATACCGAGATAAACTGTGACTTCTCATACTGTGTTTTACTGCTTTTGAAAGATGACAATGTTTGGGGTTTTATTTTTTATTCATTCATTTTCGTGCATTAGAAGGAAAGGTGATGTAACACAGTGGTAAACATACCACTGTCCCAGCTTTTTTGAAACGTGTTTCAGGCATCCATTTCAAAATGAGCAAATATTTGCATTAAAAACAATAAAGTTTATCAGTTTGAACATTAAATATCTTGTCTTTGTGGTGTATTCAATTGAATATAGGTTGAAGAGGATTTGAAAATCATTGTATTCTGTTTTTATTTACATTTTACACAACATCCCAACTTAATTGGAATTGGGGTTGTACAACATTCCTCTGAGTCACGTGTCTCTGCCTGCTTTCCTCATGTGGAAAAACATAAAATATCTTTCACCTTTGCGCTGAGCTGCAGTGGCTGCACACAGTGCACCTCTTCCATGTCCTTGTTGATTTCAGGCATTTTTATGCACCTTTTTATAGGACAGCGCAGTGATAAAGTTTCTGGCTGGCAATCAGAGCTTTTGTCAAGTGCAGGTTCGATTCCCTTGGCTGGTATGTATTTTCTTTTTTTTCTTTTTTTTTCACAGCAGCTGCACGATGTGGGCACACATGCTCCAGTTGCTCAATTTCAATTTATTTCATTTATATAGCGCCAAATCACAACAAAGTTGCCTCAAGATGCTTCGCACAAGTATGGTCTGACCTTACCAACTCCTCGCACTGTGTTCCTGGCTCGACCATCGCAGCGGGTTCATTCACGCATGCCCGTCAACTTGATGAATTCTTAGTTCGCTCATACGAGCTATTCTGCCGTGATTTGTACTTATTCGTACTATGTGTGAAGGGGCCCTAAGCATGTGACCGTGAAAATATATCAAGCTTGGGACTCCGATGAGGGCGGTCGCATCTCCTCCACTCTCCCTTATCTCTGCTCTCTGCTTTAACCTTCAAGTCCCTACTTCACCAGACTGTGAATTCCTCAAATTATATTGGATACTGGTTCTATTGGACTGCTATTGGAATAACCATGGACTTGATCAGCTGGTCTCTGAACGCTATTGACACCATTTTTTCTACAAGAAGGACCGGGGGATCCTACCTGCCCAGATGGGATGCATCCTGCGGGCTATGTTCTCGACTCCTGGGGGTCTTGGCGTATTGCATGCTTGCCTCCTTTCACCATTGAGGACGTCGAGGATTTATTCATATTTGGTCTTATGGTAGCAAGGCTGGTACTTTCTGGCTTATGTGCTGCCCTGATCTTTCGGAAAACTGGCAAGACGGCAGCATCAAGAACCACGGCCCCTCACTTGTCCGTCATGATTAACGAGGTGGGCAAGGCATTGCATTCTCAGACTGCGATGACTCTTGAACTCAGACGCAAATTGGATGACATCTTGGAGCAGATGCGTGCCTTGCAGATGAAGTTGAAGATTTCAGAGGCCGGGGAATATTCTTAATTCATAATTTGTATTTGGTTGTTCAAGTGGAACTGTAAAAAGTGTTTTTCACTGCTCAAACCACAACACGGCAGGCGTATCAAGCCTGAAGGACAAATTGCCTGACTGTTTTCCTCCAGAGGAATGTCTTCAGGCCTTAGTGATTATTTGTCTGCTTTATTATCTCAACCCACAAAGACAATAATCTGTTTTTCATAAGACTGAAGCATGTTCCACTCCCTCTCCCCAGTCCCCCTCCTACCCCCATTACACCCCCCCCACTCCGTCTTCTGCTCACGTAACCCCCCTTCCCTTCTGCGGGGGCGGCGCGGATTTAGCTGCTGCTGGTCCCCATTCCCCCACCAAGCTGATGGTGGCACTACTCAGGGTTGCTGCGCAACCTTCACCCACTTGCCTCAATTCGGATAACGGACTTCTTCAAATGTAGTGCACATAAACAATGTCAAATGTGTATGTGCTGTCCTTAATTCTGATGTGAGCCATTATTACGGTAAACAAGTAATAATTGTGGACTAATTGCTGTCTGAGGTAACTGGAGTGTAAACATAATTTCTCCACTGTGAGATCAATGAAATATAACTCATCTCATAATTTGACAGTCTTGATTATCTCCCAGCCATTACATACTCAAGATAACTACATCTTCTTCTCTCCGAACACACTCACGTTTGATCAGAAAGTGTACAAAGGACGGGGACAATGCGTTTAATCTACAGCTGCATGGACACAACAGACCGATGAAGTGACTTCCACGTAGTTACAATTATATAACGGCTGAGTGGATCCTTGTCATCTGATTGGTGCTTTGTATGTCACGTGACATTATTTGTCCCATTTGTATTGCCTTGCATTTAGAGTACAATTTGGTTCCATTTAGAGTGCAAATTTGGTTCCTCACACACACACACACACACACACACACACACACACACACACACACACACACACGCACGCACACACACACACACACACACACACACACACGCACACACACACACACACACACACAACAAATCCACTGTGCTGTAAGCCTTCTGGAGGCTGTTAGCAGGAAGTTAGAATGAAGAGCTGGACTAATTTCTGATGTGATTTTTTATTTTTTTTTTGCTGTCCCTTTTCTGTTGTTTATAAATTTATAAAATTTCAAATGACAAAGATCTATTTTAGCCGTTATATAAAACAAAGAATGTTTTTACATTCTTTCAATGGAACGAATATTTAATTCAGTGAAAGCTGGAACATAGCATTCAATTTGGCTTTGCCTCGTTGAATGGTATGTTCCAGCTTTCACCTCATGAAATATTCATACCATTGAACTCATAAACATCCATTATTTGTATAATATATGTGCTGTAATTTTCTATTTCTCTCATCATCGTTGCAGTAATTTCTATCAGTGTTTAGACAGACATGGAATAATGCACTGCTGTTTCTATCTGGTATTTAGATTATATTATAGGCTCACTGTGCATTCAAAATATTCTGCTGATAGATTAAAAAAAACATACTTGGATCCTCTCCTAATGTATTGCAGTCATTGTACAATTTATAGACTTTGCCACCAGTTTAATCACAAATTGCACAGAAGTATGTATTTTTAATCACTACTTTCTGTAATAAGTAATTGGTTCGCCTGAAAGTAGGCCTTAATTTTTGGAAAATCACAGATACTCTGTTGGAAATGTTGGCAAAATGAGATTTTGTGAAGCAGTGAAGCTTCACAGCCAGTTGTATTTCTAAATGCTTCTCGACTCAAAGCATCATTTAACAGCTTATTTTGATGATATCTAGTGGGAAAAATAATTCATACAATCAGTCCAATTATCTGTCCATATTTCTTCAGCTGTACATGGACCACAAACATTAAAACATTAAATGATAATTTGTCTGTCTGTTCCTCTACTTCTCTCTCGTGTTTGTCCAATTTCTATCAATCTTGGCATGTGGACGAAGGTCAACCCCGGGATTTCCCTTCAAAGGTCCCTTTTAACAAATGGTAATTGGGGTCAAGGCGAACAACCTTGACTTTTAAACCAGACTGGGATCAAACATGGCACATACATATGCACATGGGCTCCAGAATTGCCCTGGCGAAATTGATCATTTGGGTGAAGGTCAAAGTCATTGGCGTCAAAGTTCAGATTTCCAGCCGGTAATGAATTGTGCTGTTTATCTGGAAATTTACCAGCTGCCGTACAAGGTGCTCATCTGCACACCGGGAGCAACTTGGGGATTAAGAACCTTCCCCAAGGGCCATTAATAATTTTCCGGTCTGTCAGGGACTTGAACTGAGGACAAAACCAGCACCCCCCCCAGGACATGTTCTATCCAAAATAAGGTGTCTGTATCCTTATTAATGCTACATTTACCTTGTCAAGTATAAACTTCTATGACACACATCACACAAGTCTGTATTTGACATGCACAGACATAGAATTATGGGATTTTGAGAACATTTAATATGAAACTTTAATCACCTTTTCTTGCAAGATGAAGAAAATTCTATAAAATTTGACCCCTTTATATATGTACATATTTGTATGTAGATTATACCGTATCTTCAAGCGAGAATACCTTAAACGGCCAACTACAGCACATTTGAGTGCCCTTACTAAAAAAAAAAAAAGAAGCTTCCATTAGATGACATACATACAGCACGAGTCACCGAATAAACATTAGACTCCTTCACCTGAATGTCACATATCAAGCTGCCTTTTAAAGCTGGTGGCTGCTCTTCAGATTTTTCAGCTTTGGTAGATGTATAATAAAAATGTTATTGTGCTGTTTTGCACCTGTCTTAAAGTAACCCTGAGAATGTATTTGTTATTTAATTTTGTTTTAGCACTCTGGGGTCAGTCTGAACTGGGAGCGAAGAGCTGGATGTACTTATTATTACACTGATAGCACGACTTTGTTTTCGTAGCCACTAACGACTGGGAGTGAAGCATGCTGGGATCATTCTGAACTGGGAGTGAAGAACTGCTTTTATTATATCTTTGAAATAACTTTCAGATGCCTGTTGATTAAAGAAATTATGTGCGCCAGGGAGGTTGAGTTGGCCACTCACCCTCCCTTCGCGGACACACTAGAAAAGAGGGAGTAGAACCATGCTTCAACAGAGTCTGCTGCGGGTTAACGTACGAACGCCCAGCCGGTTGACAGGCGCACTCTGCTGAAGGTGTTGGCTCTCCACCTTAAAGGCGTCACGGTAAGAGAAAAATGCGCTGCAACCACTTGTGTTTGATGTAACTGCTTTTGTGGGGAATAAATATACGCCTTTTTATTCTAGCAAAATGCAGTCTGTGTGATCATTTCTGTGTGCCGATCTGACCGAACCTTGTGTTTCAAAACAGTAGAAGTTGACTGTTTTTAAACTTTTCACATTATTGTCCATTATGATTGCAAAGACACGACTGACTGTGGCAGACCGGTCGCTCGATAGATTATAGATGACTGTATTAATTTTCTTTAGACCGTCCATCAGACTTATTTTCCCATCACTGTGATCAGTGACTCTGAGTGCACAATGTTGCTTTTGCATGAATGATTGTGATAATAGCTTAGTAGTCTGAGCCAGGAGCAAGGGCAATTTACCCCCTCCAACAACTGTGTTTTACTCCACATAATGTATAAGTGGAATCTGGGCATGCAGTTATGTAAAATAATCTTTTTGATTGAAAAAATAACTGAAAGAAGGCATATATATATATATATATATATATATATATATATATATATATATATATATATATATATATATATATAAATATATATATACACACACATACAGTAGTGTTCAGAATAATAGTAGTGCTATGTGACTACAAAGGTTAATCCAGGTTTTGAGTATATTTCTTATTGTTACATGGGAAACAAGGTAGCAGTAGATTCAGTAGATTCTCACAAATCCAACAAGACCAAGCATTCATGATATGCACAGTCTTAAGGCTATGAAATTGGGCTATTAGTAAAAAAAAAAAGAAAAGGGGGTGTTCACAATAATAGTAGTGTGGCATTCAGTCAGTGAGTTTGCCAATTTTGTGGAACAAACAGGTGTGAATCAGGTGTCCCCTATTTAAGGATGAAGCCAGCACCTGTTGAACATCTTTTCTCTTTGAAAGCCTGAGGAAAATGGGACGTTCAAGATGTTGTTCAGAAGAACAGCGTAGTTTGATTAAAAAGTTGATTGGAGAGGTGCTTCTCAGGTGCTGCAATCAGGCTATCAAGTGATTCTGCAAAGATCACAGCATCATCTGCAAAGAAGAAGACAAACAAAGGTGTTTACTATTATTGTACATGCAGCCATACATACAAACCAAATTTGTTTTCTGCATATAACCCATCATAATTGTAGTTAAAGACAATCCAACCACTTTGCAGCAGTGACCAGCCACAGTCTGCTGCCCAGGGATCAACTTCTGATCCAGACATGATTTGTTTTTCAAAGGCAGAGAAAGGACCATGACCCTAACGTGCTTTTTTTGATGGTGGTAGTAAACCCACAGAGACACGGGGACAATATACAAACTGAAAACAGAAAGGAACTGGGTGTGGGTGGAATCAAACATAGCACCTTCTTGCTGTTTGACAACAGTGAACCACATGCCCAAAGTTGAGGTCGGTAAACTTTTCCTCATCAACAGAAGTGCCTAAGCCACTGGTTTCCATAACCTCACCAAACACTTAGTTCCTGCAAACACATAATAGTGTCGGCTCTAGAACACAAGCTAATGGAAGCAACAACACTCACCATATCTGTGTATAGGTGATGTCCAGCAGCTTCTTGGGGATCCCACAAATTCTCAGGAGGTTCCAGAGAGAAGTGAACTAAACTGAAACAAAAACCCTTTGACATATGGACTATGTAGTTACATTTAAATTAAATGAAAAATCCATCCATCCATCCATCCATCCATCCATCCATCCATCCATCCATCCATCCATCCATCCATCCATCCATCCATCCATCCATCCATCCTTCCTTTCCTTGGGCAATGTCCCTCAGGGAAATGAATTAAATTAATAAATGCTGGGCGAAGTAAACTGAAATGCTGCAAAACTCTTCCACCACTTACAACTTGTCAGTGTGATGACAGTCAGGATCCACGAGTGAATATTTCTGTTCTGAAAGTGCTAACTCCCAAACCTCAAATTGCATAAAATGTGTGGTACTGAGACAAAACTTTTTTTTTTTTTATCATCACTGTTCCATTCAAGTCTTTTTCAGGTCGCTGCCGACTGGGAGATTACAACATCCCACTTTGACTTGAACACAGCAACATACTTTTTGTCTGTTATTCTAGTTCAACCTTCAAGTGAGTTGTTACCCCACAGGATCCAAACTTTTTTTTTTTTTTACTCATGACACCATTCTGAAATGTAAAGTTATTCATGGCACCAGCTGTGTGAAATATTGACATTTATTTCCAGTTTGATTAATTATTTCAATGGCAAAAAATATGTGACACTTTTATTTGTCTAAGATGTACTTTTCGAGCTGATCAAAGCACAGTAGTTGCTGTGGAATAATTCAGTATACTTATTGTTTTCATTTTTTTTTTAATTCTCATGTAAATTAGACCTGCTCTTTCTTCACTCATGGACAAACTTATTCAACATGATTTAACAACAGTTACATGAATACAGAAGTCATTAAAATGCTTTGCAGTGTATATAATAGTGTACTGTAGTTATATTTTTATTTGATGTCAAATTCTAAAGTAATTTTTGTCAGTTTTTCCAGAGTTTAGACAAGCCTAGTCATGTCCCCTGTAAAATGCAGTGAGAGAATGAATAAACAGCTAAATGAATGAGTCCTTCTCATGGCTTTTGTGAACACGACAACTCAAAAACAATAAATGATGTCATCCTTTACCTCTCCACATTGAAAGGGTACCCAGTGCATCCAGAAAGTATTCACAGGGCTTCACTTCATCCACAGTTTATGCTACAGCCTTATTTCAAAATGGAGCAATTTTTTTTCTATCAAAATTTGACTCACAACACCCCAAATGACAGAAAAAAAATCTAAGAAATCACATCTACATAAGTATTCACAGCTTTTGCTCAATACTTTGTTGAAGCACTTTTTGGCAGCAATTACAGCCTCAAGTCTATGATGCCACAAGCTTGGTGCATGTATCTTTGGGCAGTTTTACTCATTCCTCTTTGCAGCACCTCTCCAGCTCCATCAGGTTGGATGGGGAGTGTCATTTTCAGCCATTTTCAGATCTCTTCAGAGATGGTCAATCAGATCCATGTCTGTGCTCTGGCTGGGTCACTCAAGGACATTCACATAGTTCTCCTGAAGCCACTCCTTTGATATCTTGGCTGTGTGCTTAGGGTCATTGTCCTGCTGAAAGATGAACCATCACCCCAGTCTGAGGTCAAGAGCGCTCTGGAGCAGGTTGTCATCCAGGATGTCTCTGTACATTGCTGCATTCATCTTCCCTCAATCCTGACTAGTCTCCCAGTTCCTGCTGCTGAAAAACATCCCCACAGCATGATGCTGCCACCACCATGCTTCACTGTAGGGATGGTGCCTGGTTTCTCCCAAACATGATGGCCTGCATTCATGCAAAAGAGTTACGTCTTTGTCTCATCAGACCAGAGAATTTTGTTTCTCATGGTCTGAGAGTCCTTCAGGTGCCTTTTGGCAAACTCCAGGTGGGCTGCCATGTGCCTTTACTAAGGAGTGGCTTCCGTCTGGCCACTCTACCATACAGGCCTGATTGGTGAATTGCTGCAGAGGTGGTTGTCCTTATGGAAGGATCTCCTCTGCCCACAGAGGAATGCTGGAGCTCTGACAGAGTGACCATCGGGTTCTTGGTCACCTCCCTGACTAAGACCCTTTTCCCCCAGTCGCTCAGCTTAGATGGGCAGCCAGCTCTAGGAAGAGTCCAGGTGGATCTGAACTTCTTCCATTTACAGATGATGGAGGCCACTGTGCTCATTGGGGCCTTCAAAGCAGTAGAAATCTTTTGTACCCTTCCCCAGATTTGTGCCTCGAGGCAATCCTGTCTGAGGTCTACAGACAATTCCTTTGACTTCATGCTTGGTTTGTGGCCTTATATGTAGACAGGTGTGAGCCAATCCAGTTCATGTCCAATCAACTGACTTTACCCCAGGTGGACACCAATTAGGTTGTAGAAACATCTCAAGGATAATCAGTGGAAACAGGATGCACCTGAGGTCAGTTTTGAGCTTCATGGCAAAGGGTGTGAATACTTACATACACGCGATTTTTTTTTTAAATTTTTGACACATTTGCAAAAATAAAAAACAAACAAAACAAAACAACAATAAAAAAATGTTTTTTTCACATTGTCATTATGGGGTATTGTGTGTAAAATTTTGAGGAAAAAAATTATTTTCTCCACTTTGGAATAAGGCTGTAACATAAAAAAAAAAAGTGGAATAAGTGCAGCGATGTGAATACTTTCTGGATGCACCATATGAGGATAAACTGATAAAAATTTGGTGATTTTTGGAAACAGCCACACAGACTGTTTGCTTCACGATGCTCTGCTGTATTTTTGCTGCAGCTGTAAAATGACAAAAATGAATAAACAAAGTAAAATAAAAACATTGTACAGTGCACTTAGAGAAGCTCAGATGAGGAGTGTCACTTACATTGTCCAATCCAATCCACTTTATTTATAAAGCACATTTAAACAGACCCGAGTCTCCAAAGTGCTGCCCAACAAAAGCATAGACACGGAAAATAGCAATAATAACAATAATAGCAATAAAATAGATAAGATAAAATAATGCATAAATAGATAAAACCATGATAAAAAAATAAATTTCAATAAAATAAAAATAAAATAAGACACAAGGACCGTACAACTCACGCGGTGTTAAAAGCCAAGGAATAAAAATGGGCCTTAAGACGGGACTTAAAACACTCCACAGTGGGAGCAGATCGGACATGTAGGGGCAGAGCGTTCCAGAGTCTGGGACCGACCACGGACAAGGCTCTGTCCCCTCGAGTTTTAAGTCTCGTCCTAGGCACCATGAGCTGGGACTGGCCCTCGGACCTCAGAGCTCGTGCTGGAGTGTAGACCTGGAGGCAGTTGATGATATATTGTGGGGCCAGTCCATTCAGAGCTTTAAAAACAAACAAAAGTATCTTAAAATCAATTCTGAAATGTACAGGGAGCCAGTGCAGAGAAGCCAAAATTGGGGTAATATGCTCACGCTTTCTGGCCCCTGTTAAAAGTCGAGCCGCTGAATTCTGGACTAACTGTAGTCGGGAAAGTGCGTTATGGCTAATCCCAGAATAAAGTGCATCGCAGTAGTCTAAACGAGAAGAAATAAAAGTGTGCATGACTTGTTCAAACAATTTAAAATGGATAAAAGGTTTCACTTTTGATAAAAGACGAAGGTAAAAAAAACTCAATTTTAAAACCGCGTTAACCTGTTTATCAAATTTAAGATCGCTGTCTATGGTGACACCAAGGCTGGTGACTTTGGGACGCACAAAACTTTGGAGAGGTCCCAAGTCAAAGCATGTATTGCCAAACATAATTATCTCAGTTTTTCCCTCATTAAGTTTTAAATAATTCTGTGCTAACCAAGCCTTGACATCACCGAGACAGTCGAGAAGGGGTGCACAACACTGGATCAGTCTGTCGCGCTCTTAGCTCGAAACAGCTCAGTTCAAACGAGGCAAAAGACCACTCCATAACAACTTTGTGCTGAATGCCAACCCGTAGAACAGTAGCTATTCCTCCTCCACGACCAGAGGCTCTTGGTGTGTTAATAAAAGTACAGTCAGGAGGTAATAACTCCGAGAAAGTGGTGGACTCACCAACGTTGATCCACGTCTCAGTTAAAAACAGTACATCCAGCGATCGTGATGTGAAGAAGTCTCGAAGAATGAAGGTTTTATTCCCTACGGACCTTGCATTCACAAGCGCGCACTTCGTAGCAGCTGCTGTCGTGTTAGCCGCATGAGCTACCCGGCCCAGCGGCCTAAGGTTACTCGGGGACACACCACCAGAGCCCGAATGAAGAGAATGACTAGGGCGCAGCGCGCAGAGATCCTCCCGCTGTCCAATGATGGGCACCACCCAAGCGTCGACTGGAACAACAGTGCGCCGTGACACATAACAGCGAAAACAGTCTCTAAGGTCCGGTGGAATAGAAGAAGCCCACACCATGCTCGGAGAAAGAGCCAGGAAGGCCTTTAGCCTCACTAGCCGGCCGGCTCGCACTCCCCAGCGTTTACGCTTCCTGGGCAAAGGCGCGTCCACCGAGACGAGCTGCTCTGGGAGATCAGCCAGGTAAAAAGAATTTGACTTTTTTGCTTCATAGATCGCGCATGATTGCACCGTGTCCTTAATTTTTAGTAATTCCTGGCGATTATACACCAATAGCGAATGAACAGTCCCCGTGACAGACATAAAAATCAATAAAAATACACAAGTGTAGGCAGAGCCAAGCGGCGGCACAGACACTCCGGCGCCATCTTCCAAGTGTGATCCTTCCAAGTGGTGAAGCGTCTCGTCAAGGGAATGAGCGACTCCAGCTCGTGAAGATTGAGAACATTGTGAAGGAGCGCCAGCTGCTTTTCTCTGGACACAATCCAGCTCACAAGTACACCAGTTTCGACGACCTCAGCAGATGAAGAAGGCCAAGAAGAAATGCCCACATTTCACCTGACTGTGACAGATAGATGGGTATTTTAGAGAAGAGGGGATGGGCTGATTGTTTGTCTAGGTGGTTGCCATCCAGGACCCAAGGCAGCTCCTCAGGTGTGGATGCGGCAACGCAGCACCAGTCCATGATCTCAGAGCTGATCTCCACACTGACAAATCCTTTGTCAGTTGTGGACTGACACCTTCCTGCAGGTTTTATGCGACAATTTAATCCGACAATTAAAAAAAAAAAGAAAAAAAAAAAAAAGAAAACACATGCTGTCATTGTTCCACGGAGAAGACACAGTTCTCAGGTCAGAGTAATTTATATTTTTCCCTAATGTCACCTTTTTTGGGTCATTCATCTTCCGTTAGCTCAGGGGGTTAAACCTGGTGACAGTAATTGAACAGGCTCGATTAAAACACATGGTCCGACATGTCTGCTAATGAGGCCTTGATGATAATGCTAACAGTTTGGGTAATAATAATGATGGTGGCGTTACAAACGCAGCGCCCTTTGGCTACAGATCAGTTACATGGTGTTATATGAGGTGTTGACTGCCTTCCAACCTCCTTTATATTGTGATGGAGAGCAGATAGCGTCTGCCAGCGTTTATTCTGCCTGCGACAAAGCTTTGTTTGTGCAAAGACACACAACGCTGTGTTTTGGAAGACAGACACAAATTCACCCCCGCCCCTCCCTCCCTCTTAATTGCAAACTGTAAATCTAATACACATTAGGTGAATGCACTGCACAGTGCGAAGTCAGTGTCGAAATGTGTTTTGCACGTTCGCCACCGCATCACTTTTGTCTGATTTCAGCGACGGTTGACACGGACCTTTCACATTTCTCCCGGAGCCGACTGCGTCACCACACAGAATGAGCTGCAATAATTGCGGGGGGGTAGAATTCAATTTCCTGATTATTTTGTCATGACTGTAATTACAGTGTGTCTACACGGTAAATGGATTACATTTAACATCGAGCAGTTATGAGCCCTCACATCAGGAGAAAAATGAATGACCTGACATTTCTATAACCGGTGAATGTAACTATGGAAGTCACCCCCCCCCCCCCCCCTTACCCATTTATAACGGTTGTCATTCTGACTGCTGGTTCTGCACACAATCCATTATTTCCCCCAGAAAACTCATAATTCATAAGCTGATTACAGCGGGTGTGAATTAAACAGGCCGCATGCGTCCTTTGTGCAATTTCCCGATCGGAAGTGGCCTAGTTTTGAAAGTCACGACCAGTTTTTTTGGTGTATTTGTTCTTCCAGCTTTTGCAGATTGCTGCAACGACTTTGAAAAGTATGTTTGTGCACATGTAATGAGGCGCCCTGATCACAAAACTGTGTTTGTGCCCGATAGGTTTGCATCCGGCCCGGAGCCTGGGGTTTCAACTCCTCCAGAGTACCGCCTCTAACTACCTGGAGGATGTTTGAGCAATGCCTTGTGCTGTTGCTTTTAGGGAGAATGCTCCCTCCTGCCAGCAGGGGGCAGAAGCGATTCATATTTTGTGCTGTGGGTAATCTGGTGCCTTTTATATAATTTGGGGCAGGAGGTGCAGCAAGCAAGAATGCCTTTAAGCTCCAGTGCCTCGCCAGACCCAGATGCATGCAGGGAAGGTCTGCTGCTCCCAAGGTCAGCCATCTGAGGACCGCCACTGACCGCAGCGCCTCTCCTGTTCCACTGATGACCGCCACACTAATTGGCTACGAGTTGCCTCTGCGACACTAAAAATGAAACAGAACTGAAATGACAGCCCCTCTGGACTAGTTGAGATGGAGCTTTTTAAAGGTCCCATATGGCAATTGTCAAAGCATGAGCTGTTTGAGGGGGAACTCTCCGTATCCTGTTTCATTAGTTGTCTGCTGTTTTGGAGAAGATGTAATATGGTGGCAAAATGCATTTCGACACTCCGCTGGTAGCTGTCAGATCACCAACCAGACAAACGTGCTTAGTCACAGATGCCGCGTTTGCTCCCTCCTGCCCCTTTTGTGCGCGCTGATTGATGGAGCATAATCTATTAAGAGGATTTGGACTAGTTTGAAATTGAGGGCAGAAGTCTCTGAGAATTAGCTTCCTTCATGTCAGGAAATACGAAACTACAGGAAGGAGAACACGAGGCCAAGTCGGCCACGCTCTCGGAAAACTCATTAGCTGTGAAAGCTGTACGCCCGTGTGTCCGTAGATAAGTGCTTCACAGGCTGTTTTGACATACGAGTCATGAAGATACGTATAGTTTTTCACCCGTCACACCCTGATATTAGTGATATTACTCGAGCACTGCATGATTATCCTGTTAAAAACTAGATTTTTTTCCCCTACCAGAAGCAATAAAGGTGCATGGATAGATTTATTTATCAGTGTCCCAAGACAGAGCTACATAAGATTTACTGCTCGAGTATGTTGTCGCGCGCCTTCGGAAATTTACAGGAACAACATTCAGGCTCTTCATAGGGAATTTACATCCCAAATTATTTTGACTAGACCACTCCGAGGGACGATCCATCTTTGCTGTTCTGCTTATTGGATTCCACTTTGTTTTATGTGCAAAGGCTTCTGAACCATTGGCTCCAAGAGCTTGGTGGCCAAAATGAATGGCCGCGATCAGGGAACGGACACTCTGTGTTTGACTGTGAGGCAGAGGCACAGGAAGACAATCTGACCATTCTAGCCTCTAGGACAGGAGTATTCAACTCATTCCAGAAAGGGCCGAGAGGGTGCAGGTTTTCTTTGTAACCACCCACTCCACCAGGTGATGTCACTGATTAACTGATTCCATCTGCTCAAAGTGATGTTAATCAGTGAAATCACTTGGTGGAGCCGGTGGTTGCAAAGAAAACCTGTACTCTCTCGGCCCTTTCTGGAATGAGTTGAAGAGCCCTGCTCTAGGACATCTCATCAATTCCATGATAAGAAGATGAATTGTATTGGTACACTCAACAACAAACGTAACTGAGATTATGAAGAAGAAGCCATATTCCTGTTGGTGCTTAACCCCAGATTCCATAACATGAAGAGTTAATGAACCCAACCCCTGGAAGGGACACCACTCCAACACAGCTTACTTCCCCAGCCAAGGCTGGTACCCAGTTACAGCTGTGTGGATTAGGACATTTCAGGTAAAGTGTCTTGCCCATGGACAGAGACTGGGAATGAAACCGAAGGTTTCATATTGGTAGCAAAACCCCTGGTCCCATCAATAATGAATAATGAGTCACATAGCATGTTTTTTTGGTACGAGTCGAGTTATTCAACAAATGTGGGAGAAGAGTGGCTCTTGGAAGTTATTAGAGGCAGAATAGTCGGCTAACGAGGCTCATCTCTGAGCGTGGCGCTAATTTTGGGAAGTTCAAAATTTAGCAAAAACAGCATGGGGCAGATTGTGTATGAGATACTACGAGGACAAACGAGGCTGTTAGAGTCATGTTATTCGTGAGTACAAAGCTGTTAGAAGCCCATTATCCGAGGACCTGGTGGCTACGAGGACAGGACAGGCTATTTTGGACAGGCTGTTTTGGCTCCACACTCTTGCGCACTTTATCGTGACAATCCCACCTGCTTTGTGTGCTGGACGCTGTATATAAAATTATTATTTTGTAGTGGATTAGTTTTTTCTCTCAGAAAACATACCACTGTGTTACATCACCTTTCCTTCTAACAATGCTGAATAAGCGTTTGGGAACTGAGGACACTAATTGTTGAAGCTTTGTAGGTGGAATTCTTTCCCATTCTTGCTTGATGTCCGACTTCAGTTGTTCAGCAGTCCAGGGTCTCCGTTGTCATATTTTGCACTTCATAATGTGCCACACATTTTCAGTGGGTGACAGGTCTGGACTGCAGGCAGGCCAGTCTAGTACCCGCACTCTTTTACTACAAAGCCACACTGTTGTAACACATGCAGAATGTGGCTTGTCATTGTCTTGCTGAAACAAGCAGGGACGTCCCTGAAAAAGACGTTGCTTGGATGGCAGCATGAGTTGCTCCAAAACCTGGATGTACCTTTCAGCATTGATGGTGCCATTACAGATGTTTGTTGCCCATGCCATGGGCACTAACACACCCCCATACCATCAGAGATGCTGGCTTTTGAACTTTGCACTGGTAATAATCTGGATGTCCTGAGGACACGACGTCCATGATTCCCAAAAACAATTTGAAATTTGGACTCATCAGACCACAGCACACTTTTCCACTTTACGTCAGTCCATTTCAAATGAGCTCGGGCCCAGAGAAGGCGGTGGTGTTTCTGGATGTTGTTGATGTATGACTTTTGCTTTGCATGGTAGAGTTTTAACTTGCACACAACTGCGACAAACTGTGTTAACTGACAATAGTTTTCTGAAGTGTTCCTGAGCCCACGCAGTAAGATCCTTTACACAATGATGTCAGTTTTTAATGCAGTGCCGCCTGAGGGATTGAAGCTCACGGGCATTCAATGTTGGTTTTCGGCCTTGCCGCTTACTTGTAGAAAGTTCTCCAGATTCTCTGAATCTTCTGACTATATTATGGACTGTAGATGATGGAATCCCTAAATTTCTTGCAACTGAACGTTGAGAAACATTGTTCTCAAACTGTTGGACTATTTTTTCATGCAGCTCTTCACAAAGTGGTGATCCTCGCCCCATCTTTGCTTGTGAATGACTGAGACTTTTGGGGATGCTCCTTTTTATACCCAATCATGACAATCACAGTTAGCGTCCTCAGCTCCCAAATGCTTATTGAGTGTTGTTAGAAGGAAAGGTGATGTAACACAGTCGTAAACATACCACTGTCCCAGCTTTCTTGAAACGCGTTGCAGGCATCCATTTAAAAATCAGCAAATATTTGCGCAAAAGCAATAAAGTTTATCAGTTTGAACATTAAATATCTTGTCTTTGTGGTGTATTCAATTGAATATAGGTTGAAGAGGATTTGCAGATCATTGTATTCTGTTTTTATTTACATTTTACACAACGTCCCAACTTCATTGGAATTGGGGTTGTACAAAAGATTCAAAGCCATCGACATACATGCTACATACATGGTAGCGTGACTCACTTTGCAGCGGCCTTCACCCACTTTCCCTCAATTCGGATGATGAACTGCTTCAAGTTTAGTGCACATAAACAATGTCAAATATATATGTGTTGTCTTTAATTTTGATGTGTGCCATTATTACGGTAAACAAGTAATAATTGTGGATTAATTGTTGTATTTTGTCTGAGGTAATTGGAGTGTAAACGTAATTTCATTGTTGTTGCATTTGTGATGACAATGACAATAAATCTCATTCAATTCAATCAATGAATTCAATACACAGAAAATGACCTATCTGTCAGATAGGACCGGAACCATTCAAGCATGGTACCACCAATGCCCACCAAGTGATGTAGCCAAGATAATAAAATACTGTGGTCAACCGTGTCAAAGGCAGCTGTTAGAGCCAGCAAAACAAAAATAACGGAGTTAACCACGTCACATGCAAGAAAAATGTTGTTCAAAACTTTAAGTAACGCAGACTCTGTGCTATGAAGTGGCTTAAAACCAGAATGAAATTCTGCCAAAATCCCATTTTCAGTCAAAAATTGCTTAGTTGACAATAAACAATTTTTTCTAAAACTTTAGACAAGAAAGGCAGTTTAGAAATGGGCCTGTAATTGGCCAGAGCAGTGATCGAGGCTGTTTTTTTTTTTTTTTCAGCAAAGGCTGGACCACTGCATGTTTGAATTTTGCCGGAACCACCCCGGAAGACAAACTATGATTTAAAATTGCCAGCACCGGCTGCCCAATGCACCACAAAATTTCTTAAAAAAATCATGGGGAGACAGGATTGTAAAAAGAACCAGATTTGATGTGCCCTACTACATCCTCTAAAAATGTAAAGGTCACAGGTTCAAACTGAGTAAAAGTGACAGGACAAGAAACCGAGACTGAAGGGTCAGACATAGGAACTAAGATAGAAGCCCTAATGTTATCCAGTTTTTCCGTAAAAAAAAAAAAAAATGGGCAAACCTGTTGCACATATCAGGGGAGGCATCCAAACATACATTCTGTCCAGTATCTAGTACAGAGTCAATGATCTTATACAACACACATGGGTTGTGGCCATGAGAGCAAATAATATTGCAAGATATTCCCTTCTTACCTCCTTTACTGTGGTCTGATAACAGTGCCAACAGTTTTTCAAAGTTTGAAAAGAGACCTGTAGTCTGTTCTTTTTCCATTTCCGCTCAGCTCGACGACATTTCTTCCTGGCCTCACGAGTTCTGTCATTTAAGTACAGCTCAAAATTAGCCATGGGTCACCGAGTCTTAAATGGAGCCACCGAATCCAAAATGGTTTGACATGACGAATACAACCAGGAGACAAGCTCTTCTATGTCACAGACAGAAACTTCAAAGGAAGTGGATAACTGCTGAAAAGCAGCAGAAAACAGGAGAGGGGATCATAACCCGACGGCGCTGAGGGCGGGCACAGGGCTGAGTTGCAGCCTGTACCAAATCAACAGAAAATAAAACAGGACAGTGATCCGAAAGTCCAACATCACTAATTTCCAGGTCAGTTACCGACAGACCGCAGGAAAGGACCAGATCCAGCGTGTGGCCACAATTATGTGTGGGAACAATTACAGACTGAACCAAATTAAAAGAATCAAGAAGGCAGAAGGCTTAAAATGTCACTTACCTGCGGCCTATCAGGACAACACACATGAATATTAAAATCTCCCATAATTAAAACACGATCATAATTAGGCATGATCTCAGCTAAAAATACAGAAAAGTCATTGATAAAATTCTTATTATACTTGGGAGGGCTAATCTAAATGAAATACATTCAAAGCTGGGAAAAGAGGACTGTGACAAACACTGCTTGCATTTAAAATCCTTTTTAAACACAGCCACTGTGCCTGCACCTCTCCCAGAAATCTACCTCCACCTCTCCCAGAAACTAACAGCAACTAAAAAAAAGTCCACAAGAATAAAAGTTTTGTTATCCAGTCATCTGGCATTTACCAGGCCAACCCTGGCCAAAGCTGGGACTGGAACCAGACTGTGGACTTCAACCTGCCGAAAAACCCGGCGAAGCAGACCAAGGTTCTGACAGCGCCGCTGGAGTAAATCACTCTGGCAAAGACATGGGTGGCCAGGCCGACAGTCCTCAGAGCCGACCACAGGCATCACGCAGGTTTCAATCGGATCCAAAAGACGCCAGGGCAGCACAGATCCTGCCAGAATTCTGCAAAGACGGCAAATGGCGAGCCAAACGAAACTTCAGCTTCATCAGCTGGCCGCCTTCGTCTCCTGCAGTGGCAGCTGTGCTTTTGGCCAACAGGCAGCGTGGGAGCCCGGCACAGAAAAGCCGGAACCTCCGATAAGAATGGGGGCAGATACTTCTGTCCACCCGCTGACAAAAACACCGCACCCTAGACCGAGGGCTGAAGATCCAGCAACGTTTGATGATAACAAACAAACTGGAGAGCAACAGATGAGCAGCCACACACAACGGCACCATCTTGGCACTCCCTCAACCATGAGAAACAAAATTCTCTCATCTGATGAGATGAATAATGAACTCTTTGGTGTCAATGCCAGCTTTCTTCCAAACATGATGGACACCACTGGACATCACTGGACACCACATGCTGGACACCACTGGATTCGGACACCACTACGGTTCTGGTGCTGTTAGATCTTAGTGCTGCATTTGATACTGTGGATCATCATATTCTATTCATTTTGGGATTACTGGGAGTGCCCTTACATGGTTGACATCATACATGACCAGTCATTCTCACTGTGTTTTGTACAATAACACTGTCTGTAACCTTAGTGACATGAAATTTGGGGTTTCACAGGGGTTTGTCTTAGGCCCCCTGCTTTTCTTCCTTAATATAGCACCCCTTGGGCACATATTGCGGCATTTTGGGATTAGCTTTCACTGCTATGCTGATGATACTTAGTTATATATAACTGCTGGTAATCTCATCCACATAAAATCCTTAGACGATTGCCTTGCATCAGTGAGAAGCTGGATGTCTAGCAATTTCCTACTTTTAAACTCTGATAAGAGTGAAATGATGGTTCTTGGTCCAGTGAGACATCGGCATCAAGTTGACCAGCTAACGGTTAGCCTAGGCTTGTGTGTCATACATCATGCTGACAAAGTGAGGAACTTTGGGGTAATTTTTGATCCTACGTTGTCCTTTGACCTCCACATTAGAGATATTGTGAGGACTGCTTTCTTCCATCTGCAAAATATAGCGAAGATTCGTCCCATCCTGTCTATGACTGATCCCGAGACCCTGATTCATGTGTTTGTCTCTTCTAGATGGGACTACTGCAATGTTATATTTTCTGATTTACCGCAATCCAGCATTAGGGGTCTCCAATTGGTTCAGAATGCTGCTGCCAGACTTTTGACACAAAGCAGAAAGTTTGACCACATTACACCTTTTTGGCATCTCTTCACTGGCTTCATGTCCCTGTGAGATCTCTCTGTTTGAGGTGCGGCTCCATCCAGAGATGGGTGTGGTGTCTGTTTTTGCAACCCTCCTGTCCTGTGCACCAACAACATTTCCTGTATATTCGTTTTGTGAATTGTTTGGTAAACTGTGTAAGTAGCATGGCCCAAGCAGAGGGTCACTCCTTTGAGTCTGGTCTGCTTGAGGTTTCTTCCTCAAATCATCAGAGGGAGTTTTGTTTTACCGCTGTCGCCTGTGTGCTTGCTCAGGAGGTCAGTAAGGTTAGACCTTACTTGTGTGAAGCACCTTGAGGCAACTTTGTTGTGATTTGGCACTATATAAATGAAAATAAATTGAAATTGGAAACATTTAAATTGATGGCAGCAATGTACAGAGACAACCTGGATGAAAACCTGCTCCAGAGCACTCTTGACCTCAGACTGGGACGATGGTTCATCTTCCAGCAGGACAATGACCCAAAGCACACAGCCAAGATATCAAAGGAGTGGCTTCAGGACAACTCTGTGAATGTCCTTGAGTGAACCAGCCAGAGCCCAGACATGAACCTGTTTGAAAATGGCTATGCACCGATGCTCCCTATCCAACCTGATGGAGCTTGAGAGGTGCTGCAGAGAAGAATGGAAAAACTGCCCAAAGAGAGGTGCGGCAAGCTTGTGACATCATATTCAAGAAAGCTTGAGGTTGTAATTGCTGCCAAATGTACATTAACAAAGTATTGAGCAAAGGGTGTGAATACTTATGTACATGTGATTTCTTAGATTTTTTTATTTTTAATACATTTGCAAAAAATTCAATAAATGTTTTTCATGCTGTCATATGGGGTGGTGTGAGTACAATTTTGAGGTAAAAAATTAATTTACTCCATTTTGGAATAAAGCTGTAACATGAGAAAATGTGGAAAAAGTGAAGTGCTGTGAGTACTTTCCAGATGTGCTGCGTATCTGACATTCCCTCACAATGCATATGAGTCTCTCCAACTAACCAGTCATTTGACACAAAGTCATTCCAGCAGTACCCAAGATCCTCTGAAAAGACCTAGTACCATCCACTCATCACCTTAGGTTACTTCTTAGATCACAGACCTGCAACAAGATAAAAATTTTCAAGATTTGTACTCATCATTGGGAGCTATTATCTTGAATATTCTTAAGCTTTTTTCTTGCCAGTGATTTAGTGCCAGTTTTAAAATGGCTAAGGGTAAAATTCTCCTTCAAAACACATCCTCTTGATCCTTGTTCTCGAAATAATTCCACATCATGGTATGTAGGACCTCTTTCATTATATGCAGTTATGAAATAACCTTTCACTATTACTGTATGCTGATGATACTCAGCTTTACATGCCTGTTAATGCAGGTAATGTCATGGTGTTTTGTGGTACACAATTTAATTTGTGGCATTTTCTACTCATGCCCCACTCTGTGTAGCTACTATTTAAACAGTGTGACAGAATCATGGCCTTGGATTTTTATTCCCTTGAGCAGTCCTCATAATAGGCATGTCTACAGTAGTGTTCAGAATAATAGTAGTGCTATGTGACTAAAAAGATTAATCCAGGTTTTGAGTATATTTCTTATTGTTACATGGGAAACAAGGTACCAGTAGATTCTCACAAATCCAACAAGGCCAAGCATTCATAATATGCACACTCTTAAGGCTATGAAATTGGGCTATTAGTAAAAAAAAAAAAAAAAAGTAGAAAGGGGGTGTTCACAATAATAGTAGTGTGGCATTCAGTCAGTGAGTTTGTCAATTTTGTGGAACAGACAGGTGTGAATCAGGTGTCCCCTATTTAAGGATGAAGGGGTCTGAAATTTTCATCTTAGGTGCATGTCCACTGTGAGAGACATAATCTAAAAAAAAAACAAAAAACAAAAAAAAAAGCCAAATCTGGAAATCACAATGTATTATTTTTTTAAATAATTTATTTGTATGTTACTGCTGAAAATAAGTATTTGAACACCTACCAACCAGCAAGAATTCTGGCTCACACAGACTGTTAGTTTTCTTTAAGAAGCCCTCTTATTCTGCACTCTTTACCTGTATTAATTGCACCTGTTTGAACTTGTTACCTGTATAAAAAACACCTGTTCACACACTCAATCAATCACACTCCAACCTGTCCACCTGTAGACCTGCACAAGGCTGGGATGGACTACAGGACAACAGGCAAGCAGCTTGATAGAAGACAACAACTGTTATGATTATTTATTAGAAAGTGGAAGAAACACAAGATGACTGTCAGTCTCCCTCGGTCTGGGATTCCATGCAAGATCTCACTTTGTGGGGTAAGGATGATTCTGAGAAAGCTCAGAACTACACAGGAGGACCTGGTCAATGACCTGAAGAGAGCTGGGACCACAGTCACAAAGATTACATTAGTAACACATGATGCTGTCATGGTTTAAAATCCTGCAGAGCAGCAAGGTCCCCCTGCTCAAGCCAGCACATGTCCAGGCCCATGTGAAGTTCACCAGTGACCATCTGGATGATCCAGAGGAGGCATGGGAGAAGGTCATGTGGTCAGATAAGACCAGAATAGAGCTTTTTGGAATCACCTCCACTTACCATGTTTAGAGGATGAGAACAACCCCAAGAAAACCATCCCAACCATGAAGCATGGGGGTGGAAACATCATACTCTGGGGGTGCTCTTCTGCAAAGGGGAAAGGACAACTGCACCGTATTGAAGGGAGGATGGATGGGGTCATATATTGCAAGATTTTGGCAAACAACCTCCTTCCCTCAGTAAGAGCATTGAAGATGGGTCATGGCTGGGTCTTCCAGCATGACAATGACCCCAAACACAATTCAATCAATCAATCAATCAATCAATTTTTTTATATAGCGCCAAATCACAACAAACAGTTGCCCCAAGGCGCTTTATATTGTAAGGCAAGGCCATACAATAATTATGTAAAACCCCAACGGTCAAAACGACACCCTGTGAGCAAGCACTTGGCTACAGTGGGAAGGAAAAACTCCTTTTTACAGGGAGAAACCTCCAGCAGAACCAGGCTCAGGGAGGGGCAGTCTTCTGCTGGGACTGGTTGGGGCTGCGGGAGAGAACCAGGAAAAAGACATGCTGTGGAGGGGAGCAGAGATCGATCACTAATGATTAAATGCAGAGTGGTGCATACAGAGCAAAAAGAGAAAGAAACAGTGCATCATGGGAACCCCCCAGCAGTCTACGTCTATAGCAGCATAACTAAGGAATGGTTCAGGGTCACCTGATCCAGCCCTAACTATAAGCTTTAGCAAAAAGGAAAGTTTTAAGCCTAATCTTAAAAGTAGAGAGGGTGTCTGTCTCCCTGATCTGAATTGGGAGCTGGTTCCACAGGAGAGGAGCCTGAAAGCTGAAGGCTCTGCCTCCCATTCTACTCTTACAAACCCTAGGAACTACAAGTAAGCCTGCAGTCTGAGAGCGAAGCGCTCTATTGGGGTGATATGGTACTACGAGGTCCCTAAGATAAGATGGGACCTGATTATTCAAAACCTTATAAGTAAGAAGAAGAATTTTAAATTCTGTTCTAGAATTAACAGGAAGCCAATGAAGAGAGGCCAATATGGGTGAGATATGCTTTCTCCTTCTAGTCCCCGTCAGTACTCTAGCTGCAGCATTTTGATTAACTGAAGGCTTTTTAGGGAACTTTTAGGACAACCTGATAATAATGAATTACATAGTCCAGCCTAGAGGAAATAAATGCATGAATTAGTTTTTCAGCATCACTCTGAGACAAGACCTTTCTGATTTTAGAGATATTGCGTAAATGCAAAAAGGCAGTCCTACATATTTGTTTAATATGCGCTTTGAATGACATATCCTGATCAAAAATGACTCCAAGATTTCTCACAGTATTACTAGAGGTCAGGGTAATGCCATCCAGAGTAAGGATCTGGTTAGACACCATGTTTCTAAGATTTGTGGGGCCAGTACAATAACTTCAGTTTTATCTGAGTTTAAAAGCAGGAAATTAGAGGTCATCCATGTCTTTATGTCTGTAAGACAATCCTGCAGTTTAGCTAATTGGTGTGTATCCTCTGGCTTCATGGATAGATAAAGCTGGGTATCATCTGCGTAACAATGAAAATTTAAGCAATACCGTCTAATAATACTGCCTAAGGGAAGCATGTATAAAGTGAATAAAATTGGTCCTAGCACAGAACCTTGTGGAACTCCATAATTAACTTTAGTCTGTGAAGAAGATTCCCCATTTACATGAACAAATTGTAATCTATTAGACAAATATGATTCAAACCACCGCAGCGCAGTGCCTTTAATACCTATGGCATGCTCTAATCTCTGTAATAAAATTTTATGGTCAACAGTATCAAAAGCAGCACTGAGGTCTAACAGAACAAGCACAGAGATGAGTCCACTGTCCGAGGCCATAAGAAGATCATTTGTAACCTTCACTAATGCTGTTTCTGTACTATGATGAATTCTAAAACCTGACTGAAACTCTTCAAATAGACCATACCCTCTGCAGAGATCAGTTAGCTGTTTTACAACTACCCTTTCAAGAATTTTTGAGAGAAAGGAAGGTTGGAGATTGGCCTATAATTAGCTAAGATAGCTGGGTCAAGTGATGGCTTTTTAAGTAATGGTTTAATTACTGCCACCTTAAAAGCCTGTGGTACATAGCCAACTAACAAAGACAGATTGATCATATTTAAGATCGAAGCATTAAATAATGGTAGGGCTTCCTTGAGCAGCCTGGTAGGAATGGGGTCTAATAAACATGTTGATGGTTTGGATGAAGTAACTAATGAAAATAACTCAGACAGAACAATCGGAGAGAAAGAGTCTAACCAAATACCGGCATCACTGAAAGCAGCCAAAGATAACGATACGTCTTTGGGATAGTTATGAGTAATTTTTTCTCTAATAGTTAAAATTTTGTTAGCAAAGAAAGTCATGAAGTCATTACTAGTTAAAGTTAATGGAATACTCAGCTCAATAGAGCTCTGACTCTTTGTCAGCCTGGCTACAGTGCTGAAAAGAAACCTGGGGTTGTTCTTATTTTCTTCAATTAGTGATGAGTAGAAAGATGTCCTAGCTTTACGGAGGGCTTTTTTATAGAGCAACAGACTCTTTTTCCAGGCTAAGTGAAGATCTTCTAAATTAGTGAGACGCCATTTCCTCTCCAACTTACGGGTTATCTGCTTTAAGCTACGAGTTTGTGAGTTATACCACGGAGTCAGACACTTCTGATTTAAAGCTCTCTTTTTCAGAGGAGCTACAGCATCCAAAGTTGTCTTCAATGAGGATGTAAAACTATTGACGAGATACTCTATCTCCCTTACAGAGTTTAGGTAGCTACTCTGCACTGTGTTGGTATATGGCATTAGAGAACATAAAGAAGGAATCATATTCTTAAACCTAGTTACAGCGCTTTCTGAAAGACTTCTAGTGTAATGAAACTTATTCCCCACTGCTGGGTAGTCCATCAGAGTAAATGTAAATGTTATTAAGAAATGATCAGACAGAAGGGAGTTTTCAGGGAATACTGTTAAGTCTTCTATTTCCATACCATAAGTCAGAACAAGATCTAAGATATGATTAAGCAGGCTGACTGGGTGACTGTGAGGAGGAAGCGTAGCCCTAAACAGAAGCCCCGTGTACACCGTCAACCCGTTCACATCTCTAACCGTTTTTCCCCACTCGACGATACACTCATTTGAAATTGCTGGCTAAGGCTAAGCGTAAATTTGGTAAGATTGTAATTCACGTCGGCAGTAATGACACTCGGTTACGCCAATCGGAGGTCACTAAAATTAACATTAAATCGGTGTGTAACTTTGCAAAAACAATGTCGGACTCTGTTGTTTTCTCTGGGCCCCTCCCCAATCAGACCGGGGAGTGACATGTTTAGCCGCATGTTCTCCTTGAATTGCTGGCTGTCTGAGTGGTGTCCAAAAAAATGAGGTGGGCTTCATTGATAATTGGCAAAGCTTCTGGGGAAAACCTGGTCTTGTTAGGAGAGACGGCATCCATCCCACTTTAGATGGAGCAGCTCTCATTTCTAGAAATCTGGCCAATTTTCTTGGATCCTCCAAACTGTGACTGTCCAGCGTTGGGACCAGGAGGCAGAGCTGTGGTCTTATACACCTCTCTGCAGCTTCTCTCCCCCTGCCATCCCCTCATTACCCCATCCCCGTAGAGACGGTGCCTGCTCCCAGACCACCAATAACCAGCAAAAATCTATTTAAGCATAAAAATTCAAAAAGAAAAATAATATAGCACCTTCAACTGCACCACAGACTAAAACAGTTAAATGTGGTCTATTAAACATTAGGTCTCTCTCTTCTAAGTCCCTGTTGGTAAATGATATAATAATTGATCAACGTATTGATTTATTCTGCCTAACAGAAACCTGGTTACAGCAGGATGAATATGTTAGTTTAAATGAGTCAACACCCCCGAGTCACACTAACTGTCAGAATGCTCGTAGCACGGGCCGTGGCGGAGGATTAGCAGCAATCTTCCATTCCAGCTTATTAATTAATCAAAAACCTAGACAGAGCTTTAATTCATTTGAAAGCTTGTCTCTTAGTCTTGTCCATCCAAATTGGAAGTCCCAAAAACCAGTTTTATTTGTTATTATCTATCGTCCACCTGGTCGTTACTGTGAGTTTCTCTGTGAATTTTCAGACCTTTTGTCTGACTTAGTGCTTAGCTCAGATAAGATAATTATAGTGGGCGATTTTAACATCCACACAGATGCTGAGAATGACAGCCTCAACACTGCATTTAATCTATTATTAGACTCTATCGGCTTTGCTCAAAAGTAAATGAGTCCACCCACCACTTTAATCATATCTTAGATCTTGTTCTGACTTATGGTATGGAAATAGAAGACTTAACAGTATTCCCTGAAAACTCCCTTCTGTCTGATCATTTTTTAATAACATTTACATTTACCCTGATGGACTACCCTACAGTGGGGAATAAGTTTCATTACACTAGAAGTCTTTCAGAAAGCGCTGTAACTAGGTTTAAGGATATGATTCCTTCTTTATGTTCTCTAATGTCATATACCAACACAGAGCAGAGTAGCTACCTAAACTCTGTAAGGGAGTTAGAGTATCTCGTCAATAGTTTTACATCCTCTTTGAAGACAACTTTGGATGCTGTAGCTCCTCTGAAAAAGAGAGCTTTAAATCAGAAGTGTCTGACTCCGTGGTATAACTCACAAACTCGTAGCTTAAAGCAGATAACCCGTAAGTTGGAGAGGAAATGGCGTCACACTAATTTAGAAGATCTTCACTTAGCCTGGAAAAAGAGTCTGTTGCTCTATAAAAAAGCCCTCCGTAAAGCTAGGACATCTTTCTACTCATCACTAATTGAAGAAAATAAGAACAACCCCAGGTTTCTTTTCAGCACTGTAGCCAGGCTGACAAAGAGTCAGAGCTCTATTGAGCTGAGTATTCCATTAACTTTAACTAGTAATGACTTCATGACTTTCTTTGCTAACAAAATTTTAACTATTAGAGAAAAAATTACTCATAACCATCCCAAAGACGTATCGTTATCTTTGGCTGCTTTCAGTGATGCCGGTATTTGGTTAGACTCTTTCTCTCCGATTGTTCTGTCTGAGTTATTTTCATTAGTTACTTCATCCAAACCATCAACATGTTTATTAGACCCCATTCCTGCCAGGCTGCTCAAGGAAGTCCTACCATTATTTAATGCTTCAATCTTAAATATGATCAATCTATCTTTGTTAGTTGGTTATGTACCACAGGCCTTTAAGGTGGCAGTAATTAAACCATTACTTAAAAAGCCATCACTTGACCCAGCTATCTTAGCTAATTATAGGCCAATCTCCAACCTTCCTTTTCTCTCAAAGATTCTTGAGAGGGTAGTTGTAAAACAGCTAACTGATCACCTGCAGAGGAATGGTCTATTTGAAGAGTTTCAGTCAGGTTTTAGAATTCATCATAGTACAGAAACAGCATTAGTGAAGGTTACAAATGATCTTCTTATGGCTTCGGACAGTGGACTTATCTCTGTGCTTGTTCTGTTGGACCTCAGTGCTGCTTTTGATACTGTTGACCATAAAATTTTATTACAGAGATTAGAGCATGTCATAGGTATTAAAGGCACTGCGCTGCGGTGGTTTGAATCATATTTGTCTAATAGATTACAGTTTGTTCATGTAAATGGGGAATCTTCTTCACAGACTAAAGTTAATTATGGAGTTCCACAAGGTTCTGTGCTAGGACCAATTTTATTCACTTTATACATGCTTCCCTTAGGCAGTATTATTAGACGGTATTGCTTAAATTTTCATTGTTACGCAGATGATACCCAGCTTTATCTATCCATGAAGCCAGAGGATACACACCAATTAGCTAAACTGCAGGATTGTCTTACAGACATAAAGACATGGATGACCTCTAATTTCCTGCTTTTAAACTCAGATAAAACTGAAGTTATTGTACTTGGCCCCACAAATCTTAGAAGCATGGTGTCTAACCAGATCGTTACTCTGGATGGCATTTCCCTGATCTCTAGTAATACTGTGAGAAATCTTGGAGTCATTTTTGATCAGGATATGTCATTCAAAGCGCATATTAAACAAATATGTAGGACTGCCTTTTTGCATTTACGCAATATCTCTAAAATCAGAAAGGTCTTGTCTCAGAGTGATGCTGAAAAACTAATTCATGCATTTATGTCCTCTAGGCTGGACTATTGTAATTCATTATTATCAGGTTGTCCTAAAAGTTCCCTAAAAAGCCTTCAGTTGGTTCAGAATGCTGCAGCTAGAGTACTGACGGGGACTAGCAGGAGAGAGCATATCTCACCCGTGTTGGCCTCTCTTCATTGGCTTCCTGTTAATTCTAGAATAGAATTTAAAATTCTTCTTCTTACTTATAAGGTTTTGAATAATCAGGTCCCATCTTTTCTTAGGGACCTCGTAGTACCATATTACCCCATTAGAGCGCTTCGCTCTCAGACTGCGGGCTTACTTGTAGTTCCTAGGGTTTGTAAGAGTAGAATGGGAGGCAGAGCCTTCAGCTTTCAGGCTCCTCTCCTGTGGAACCAGCTCCCAATTCAGATCAGGGAGACAGATACCCTCTCTACTTTTAAGATTAGGCTTAAAACTTTCCTTTTCGCTGGGGCTTATGGTTAGGGCTGGATCGGGTGACCCTGGACCATCCCTTGGTTGTGCTGCTTTGGACGTAGATTGTGGGGGGGTTCCCATGATGCACTGTTTCTTTCTCTTTTTGCTCCGTATGCATCACTCTGCATTTGATCATTGGTGATCGATCTCTGCCCCCCTTCACGGCATGTCTTTTTCCTGGTTTTTTCCCTCTGCCCCAACCAGTCTCAGCGGAAGACTGCCCCTCCCTGAGCCTGGTTCTGCTGGAGGTTTCTTCCTGTTAAGAGGGAGTTTTTCCTTCCCACTGTGGCCAAGTGCTTGCTCATAGGGGGTCGTTTTGACCATTGGGGTTTTTCGTGGTTGTTGTGTTGCCTTGCCTTGCAGTGTGGAGCGCCTTGGGGCAACTGTTTGTTGTGATTTGGCGCTATATAAGAGAAAAGTTGATTGAAGTTGATTGATTAAAGTGGTGGGTGGACTCATTTACTTTTGAGCAAAGCCAATAGAGTCTAATAATAGATTAAATGCAGTGTTGAGGCTGTCATTCTCAGCATCTGTGTGAATGTTAAAATCGCCCACTATAATTATCTTATCTGAGCTAAGCACTAAGTCAGACAAAAGGTCTGAAAATTCACAGAGAAACTCACAGTAACGACCAGGTGGACGATAGATAATAACAAATAAAACTGGTTTTTGGGACTTCCAATTTGGATGGACAAGACTAAGAGACAAGCTTTCAAATGAATTAAAGCTCTGTCTGGGTTTTTGATTAATTTATAAGCTGGAATGGAAGATTGCTGCTAATCCTCCGCCCCGGCCCGTGCTACGAGCATTCTGACAGTTAGTGTGACTCGGGGGTGTTGACTCATTTAAACTAACATATTCATCCTGCTGTAACCAGGTTTCTGTTAGGCAGAATAAATCAATATGTTGATCAATTATTATTATATCATTTACCAACAGGGACTTAGAAGAGAGAGACCTAATGTTTAATAGACCACATTTAACTGTTTTAGTCTGTGGTGCAGTTGAAGGTGCTATATTATTTTTTCTTTTTGAATTTTTATGCTTAAATAGATTTTTGCTGGTTATTGGTAGTCTGGGAGCAGGCACCGTCTCTACGGGGATGGGGTAATGAGGGGATGGCAGGGGGAGAGAAGCTGCAGAGAGGTGTGTAAGACTACAACTCTGCTTCCTGGTCCCAACCCTGGATAGTCACGGTTTGGAGGATTTAAGAAAATTGGCCAGATTTCTAGAAACGAGAGCTGCTCCATCCAAAGTGGGATGGATGCCGTCTCTCCTAACAAGACCAGGTTTTCCCCACAAGCTTTGCCAATTATCTATGAAGCCCACCTCATATTTTGGACACCACTCAGACAGCCAGCAATTCAAGGAGAACATGCGGCTAAATATGTCACTCCCGGTCCGATTGGGGAGGGGCCCAGAGAAAACTACAGAGTCCGACATTGTTTTTGCAAAGTTACACACCGATTTAATGTTAATTTTAGTGACCTCTGATTGGCATAACCGGGTGTCATTACTGCCGACGTGAATTACAATCTTACCAAATTCACGCTTAGGCTTAGCCAGCAGTTTCAAATTTCCTTCAATGTCGCCTGCTCTGGCCCCCGGAAAACAATTGACTATGGTTGCTGGTGTCGCTAACTTCACATTTCTCAAAACAGAGTTGCCAATAACCAGAGTTTGATCCTCGGCGGGTGTGTCGTCGAGTGGGGAAAAACGGTTAGAGATGTGAACGGGTTGGCAGTGTACACGGGGCTTCTGTTTAGGGCTACACTTCCTCCTCACAGTCACCCAGTCAGCCTGCTTTCCCGGCTGCTCGGGATCTGCCAGGGGGGAACTAACGGCGGCTAAGCTACCTTGGTCCGCACCGACTACAGGGGCCTGGCTAGCTGTAGAATTTTCCACGGTGCGGAGCCGAGTCTCCAATTCGCCCAGCCTGGCCTCCAAAGCTACGAATAAGCTACACTTATTACAAGTACCGTTACTGCTAAAGGAGGCCGAGGAATAACTAAACATTTCACACCCAGAGCAGAAAAGTGCGGGAGAGACAGGAGAAGCCGCCATGCTAAATCGGCTAAGAGCTAGTAGCTACGCTAAGCTAGCGGATTCCTAAAAACACGCAAAGTGAATAATGTGTAAATAATTTAGAGGTGATTCAGCAGAAGGAGTGCTTTAGTTAAGGCACGTAAAGATTACACTGGGAAACAAATCGTAATCTAGATAACTAGATCAATCTAACTGCGCAGATTAAACAGCTAACAGATACAGAAAAACACCGCTGTGCTCCGGAACAGGAAGTGATACAATACCGCAGTGAGAGCCAACCACCAGTAGAGGCAAGCAAGAGGATCCAACAAGATCACAACAACACAATTCATGATATGCACACTCTTAAAGCTATGAAATGGGCTATTAGTAAAAAAAGTAGAAAAGGGGGTGTTCACAATAATAGTAGTGTGGCATTCAGTCAATGAGTTCATCAATTTTTTGGAACAAACAGGTGTGAATCAGGTGTCCCCTATTTAAGGATGAAGCCAGCACCTGTCGAACATGCTTTTCTCTTTGAAAGCCTGAGGAAAATGGGACGTTCAAGACATTGCTCAGAAGAACAGCGTAGCATGATTAAAAAGTTGATTGGAGAGGGGAAAACTTATACGCAGGTGCAAAAAATTAGAGGTTGTTCATCTACAATGATCTCCAATGCTTTAAAATGGACAAAAAAAACCAGAGACGCGTGGAAGAAAACGGAAAACAACCATCAAAATGGATATAAGAATAACCAGAATGGCAAAGGCTCACCCACTGATCAGCTGCAGGATGATCAAAGACAGTCTGGAGTTACCTGTAAGTGCTGTAACAGTTAGAAGACGCCTGTGTGAAGCTAATTTATTTGCAAGAATCCCCCACAAAGTCCCTCTGTTAAATAAAAGACGTGCAGAAGACGTTACAATTTGCCAAAGAACACATCAACTGGCCTAAAGAGAAATGGAGGAATATTTTGTGGACTGATGAGAGTAAAATTGTTCTTTTTGGGTCCAAGGGCCGCAGACAGTTTGTGAGATGACCCCAAACTCTGAATTCAAGCCACAGTTCACAGTGAAGACAGTGAAGCATGGTGGTGCAAGCATCATGATATGGGCATGTTTCTCCTACTATGGTGTTGGGCCTATATGGTATCATGGATGAGTTTGGCTATTTCAAAATACTTGAAGAGGTCATGTTGCCTTATGCTGAAGAGGACATGCCCTTGAAATGGGTGTTTCAACAAGACAATGACCCCAAGCACACTAGTAAACGAGCAAAATCTTGGTTCCAAACCAACAAAATGAATGCCTCGCAGATGTGAAGAAATCATGAAAAACTGTGGTTATACAACTAAATACTAGTTTAGTGACTCACAGGATTGCTAAAAAAGCAGTTTGAACATAATAGTTTTGAGTTTGTAGCGTCAACAGCAGATGCTACTATTATTGTAAACACCCCCTTTTCTACTTTTTTTTTTACTAATAGCCCAATTTCATAGCGTTAAGAGTGTGCATATCATGAATGCTTGGTCTTGTTGGATTTGTGAGAATCTACTGAATCTACTGGTACCTTGTTTCCCATGTAACAATAAGAAATATACTCAAAACCTGGATTAATCTTTTTAGTCACATAGCACTACTATTATTCTGAACACTACTGTATGTCTTGTTGTTTTCTCCAGCTGTGTATTGTGCATACTCTCATCCAAAATAATTCCCATCCTTCAAATCATTAAAGTCCACATCTGACATAACCTCAGGTTGTTGTATGTATGAATATTTACACATCCAACAGATGTGGAGCAATATTAGCTTTTATTTGGAGTCGCATACCTGATGTATGTAATAGTTACTCTACCTTTGCCCTGTTTGATCACCATCACTTCCTGAGGAAAATAAGAAAAAAAAAAACACCTATCTGTTTCTGCTTAATGTTTTGCTGTCTTCAGCAGCTCATTGCTAAGTTTGGTTGCGGTTTGCTGCTGGGCAGGTAGCAGACAGTGGGTTTATTATCAGAGTTTGTTTGCTGAAATGGACTGCCTGCTGCTGCTGGAAACAGGGCTGATGAGAGCTGAATTTACAGGCTGGAAAAGCAGAACAATGAGCTAAAAGTGAAGAAAGCTCTGCAGTGCCACAGCTCCTTTCACAAGGTATGTTTGTATTTGATTGACTATTGTATGTTTTCTTCACCTGCAGTGGGTACTGAAGTATTTGGACACTGACACATTTGTGTAATTTTGCATGTGCCTGACCACAATGGAGGTGAAATGAAACAAGATGCGATTGAAGGGATTTTGTCAAGATGATTAGTCATTTTAATGCATCTCCATTCCCAGATGCCATAGGTAACTGGACAGAATTGGGCAGCGCAGTCTTGTTTGACGGCGGGCGCTAAAGGGGTAAACATGACGCATATGATGCAATTTTGTTTATATCCGGGGACAGCCCTCATCTGTTCCCAGCAGAGACATGGCACTTTGGCAGTGGTGGGCACAGTTCCGCTAATCCGCTAATTATCGAATAAATTTTTGTCCTATAATACCCATAATCCCTTTGGCATCTGTCTGTGTTTTTTTAAAACTTCAAAATTAGTGCATTATTTAAAATTAAAAGATATGTGTTATATTTTGGTGTGTTTTGTGTGTGTGTGTAGAGTTGATCTTAGCTCCTCTCAGTTGTTTCACTGCTGCAAAATATGTAGTAAACGGAAGCTTCCAGCAGGGCACAGGGCGCACAAAGAAGTGCTGACTTAATGTTTGTAGTGCAGGGGATAACTGAAAAAATGCTTCAAATGGTGATGCAAGCACCAAATTTGGCACACGTACTCCTTAGACATTACTCTTTTAAAAATGTTGAGTGGCCACATAAACTTTCAATAGGCAGCCAAGAAGGGGTCAATTGAAGAATTACACAGGGGTTAAAATTTAAAAATGCTCCAATCATACTGAAAGGTATTCCATATTATTTGTCTTGACTATCTATGAATGAATGTTCTGGAGTTATGGGGTAAAAACAGCAGGAATGGTGACAAAGGTCAATTTTAATTTGTACAGGGGTCAAAAGTTAAAGTTGCTCCAATTTTGGTAAAAAGTGATGCAAATTATTAGTTGAGTGAATATGGTTTTAAAAAGGAATAGTTTGCATCATGCATCATGCTTAGTTATCATGTTACAGGGTAGCATATGTCACGTCATAGAATCCATTGGATGCCGACATTGTTTAACCTTTACTTTGCAAACCAAGCACGCAACACAGTCAGAACTATTCCATGTATTAATCCTATTAGCTCAAACAGTAATTTGCACCACTATACCAAAATTGGAGCAACTTTAACTTTTGACCCCTGTACAAACTGAAATTGGCGTTTCAGTGTTTTGGCTGTTTTTACCCCATAACCCCATAACATTCATTCACAGATAGTCCAAACTATACCTTTTTGAAATTTTTATGATCAGACAAATAATATGGAATACCTTTCAATATGACTGGAGCATTTTGAAATTTTGACCCCTGTGTAATTCTTCAACTGACCCCTTTTGGCCGCCTATTGAAAGTTCATGTGGCCGCTCGGCATTTTTAAAAGAGTAATGTCTAAGGTGTACTTTTGCCAAATTTGGTGCTTGCATCACCATTTGAAGGATCCCTCAGTAAATATTCACTTATCTGCTGCACTGTTGGGTCTGTGGTCGCCTTTGATGCTACCAGAAGTGATCGTGGTGTTAAAACTCAAAATCAGCTTGTTAGTCGTTGTTGCAAGTGTACCGGAGGCAATACTGAAAGTTACCGGGTTAGCTGTAGCTTCCAATAAATTTTTGGGTGGTTAATCGGTTTAGCTTCATAAAAGATCACTTTTCAGTTAGCGTATTAGCTGTTATCGAAGCTACGTTTTTGGTTAGCTGTACCCACCACTGCACTTTGGGCAAATTACGAGGTCTGTTAGAAAAGTATCGGACCTTTTTATTTTTTTGCAAAAACCTGATGGATCTGAATCACGTGTGCTTGCATGAGCAAATCTTGAACCTTCGTGCGCACCCGTGAACTTTTTCACGCCTGTCGATTGCATCATTTCCTGGTAAGCAGCATTTGTGTGAGGATGTGTGTAGTGCGCTCGTCAGATTTTCATTTCAAGGAAAAAGACAGAACATCTGTCACAGTGGAATGTACCGAGAAAGTGCTGATGTCCACCTCTTCCGCAATTTCTTGGATAGTCACACGACGGTCCCACATCACCACAGTGTTCACTTTGGAAATGATCTGGTCATTTCAGCATGTTGATGGTCGACCGGAGCGTGGCTCGCTCTCCACCGTTGTGTGGACGTCTTTAAACCAGTTGTACTTCTCCTTAATCTGTGTGATGCCCAAAGCATCGTCACCAAAAGCCGTCTGAATCATCCGAATGGTTTCCACCTGGCTGTTGCGCAGTTTCTGGCAAAATTTGATGCGGTGCTGCTCCAGTCATTCCATCTTTTTCCTTGAAATGAAGATCTGCCGAGCGCACTGCACACGTCCCACACAAAGGCTGCTTACCAGGAAATGACGCAATCGACAGGCGTGAAAAAGTTCACGCATGCGCACGAAGGTTCAAGGTTTGCTCATGCAAGCACACGTGATTCAAATCCATCAGGTTTGTTGTGAAAGTGTAGTGACACAGACCAACAACAGGGGGTGCAAATGAACAGCCAATAGATGAGCCAAAAAGTAACAATTTAATGTTGTGAAATGTGCACAACGAAATACAGACAATCTCAGAATATAATTACAGTCAATCCACAAAGGTGACGTGTGGGCAGGCTCGAGGATAGAAGACGTCTGTCCTGAGAAGAGCCGGAACCACACGATTTCCGCCGCCACAGAACCTGGTGAATACTGGAGCCGCCAAGTCCCGAATTCCCAGGTGATCACCGTCCCCGACTGTCGGATCTGGTACTGCTGGCGAGAACAAAGACAGTCAAGTGTGGGTGTGTGTACACCCAGTAACAACAACGATGGGAATGCCACCTCCACCTCTCACTCAATAACTTGCGGAGTACTGTAGATTCCTCAGGGGAAAAGAGTGCCTTCAGCGCTCTCTCAGCTTTCACCGACGGAGGTACTGGTACTCCTGCAAACACTCACAATATACAAATATTGTAATCACAAACGGCTGAAGATATTACTTCCGATGAAGTACAATATCTCGGCGATGAGGGGGAGATGACGTCTGGGTTTTATGGAGTGCGATGATGAAGAATGAGTGACAGCTGTCAGGAGTTAATGAGTGACAGCTGTCACTCCTGGCTGTGTCCGTGGCGGCAGCGCCCTCTCGTGCCTGAAGCCCGCACTTCAGGCAGGGCGCCCTTTGGTGGTGGGCCAGCAGTACCTCCTCTTCTGGTGGCCCACACAACAGGACCCCCCGCTCAACGACCAGGCTTGTGCGGGTGTCGACGGTAGAAATCGGCCAGAAGCTCCTCTTCACCCAGGAGCGTTCTTCGGGTCCATACCCCTCCCAGTCCACCAAATACTGGAACCCCCGGCCCATTCGACGGACGTCCAGGAGTCGGTGCACTGTCCAAGCCGGCTCCCCATCAATGATCCGGGCAGGAGGCGGCGCCGGACCGGGAGCACAGAGGGGTGAGGTGTGGTGAGGCTTGATTCTGGAAACATGAAAAACCGGGTGGATCCGCAGTGAAGCCGGGAGTCGGAGCTTCACTGCGGCAGGACTGAGAATTTTGAGGATCTTGAAAGGTCCAATGTAACGGTCCTTCAACTTGGGGGAGTCCACTTGGAGGGGGATGTCCTTCGTGGACAGCCACACCTCCTGCCCGGGCTGGTAAGCAGGGGCCGGGGATCGCCGGCGGTCCGCATGGGTCTTCGCCCTCGTCCGGGCCTTCAACAAGGCAGAACGGGCGGAGCGCCACACCCGACGGCACTTCCGCAGGTGGGCCTGGACCGAGGGCACACCGACCTCTCCCTCCACCACGGGAAACAATGGGGGCTGATACCCCAAACACACCTCAAACGGGCAGAGGCCGGTGGCAGAGGACACCTGGCTGTTATGTGCATTCTCGATCCAGGCCAGATGTTCACTCCAGGCCGTCGGGTGTGCGGACATTACGCAGCGCAGGGCTTACTCCAATTCCTGATTGGCCCGTTCTGCCTGTCCATTGGTCTGCGGGTGATACCCGGACGAGAGGCTCACAGTGGCCCCCAGTTCCCGGCAGAAGCTCCTCCAGACGTGGGAGGAGAACTGGGGACCACGATCAGAGACGATGTTGGTGGGTATCCCATGCAGATGGACGACGTGGTGGACCAGGAGGTCTGCTGTCTCCTGGGCTGTTGGGAGCTTCGGGAGGGCCACGAAGTGGGCCGCCTTGGAGAATCGGTCCACTATCATGAAGATGGTGGTGTTGCCCTGGGACGGTGGGAGGCCCGTGATGAAATCCAGGCCGATATGGGACCAGGGGCGATGAGGCACAGGAAATGGCTGGAGAAGCCCTTGGGACCTCTTGTGGTCTGCCGTGCCCCTGGCAGAGGTGGTGCAGGCCTGGATGTACTCCCGGATGTCGGCCTCCATAGACGCCCACCAGAAGCGCTGCCGGACAACTGCCACGGTCCTTCGCACCCCTGGATGACAGGAGAGCTTGGAACCGTGACAGAAGTCCAAGACTGCAGCTCTGGCCTCTGGTGGGACGTATAGACGGTTCTTCAGACCGGTTCCGGGGTCCGGGCTCCGTGCCAGGGCCTCCCGGACGGTCTTCTCCACGTCCCAGGTGAGGGTGGCCACGATAGTGGACTCCGGAATGATGGGCACCGGTGGATCCGACAGCACCGTTTTGACTTCATCTTCATGTACCCGGGACAAGGCATCCGATCTCTGGTTCTTGGTCCCGGGGCGATAGATGATCCGGAAGTCAAAACGTCCGAAGAACAGTGACCAGCAGGCTTGCCTGGGGTTCAGCCGCTTGGCGGTCCTGATATACTCCAGGTTCCGATGGTCAGTGAAAACCGTGAATGGCACAGACGCTCCCTCCAACAGGTGTCTCCATTCCTCAAGAGCCTCTTTCACTGCAAGGAGTTCTCGATTGCCGACGTCATAGTTCCGTTCAGCTGGGGTCAACCTGTGAGAAAAGTAGGCACACGGGTGAAGAACCTTATCGGTCTCTCCGCTCTGGGATAGCACGGCTCCTATCCCTGAGTCAGAGGCGTCCACTTCAACCACGAACTGGCGGCTAGGGTCGGGCTGCACCAAAACTGGCGCAGTAGAGAACCGTCGTTTCAACTCCTTGAACGTGGCTTCGCACCGATCCGACCAGGTGAAGGGGACTTTTGGAGAGGTCAGGGCTGTCAGGGGGCTAACTACCTGACTGTAGCCCTTAATGAACCTCATATAGAAATTAGCGAAGCCGAGGAACTGTTGCAGCTTCCTACGGCTTGTTGGTTGGGGCCAATCTCTCACCGCCGCAACCTTGGCCGGATCAGGGGCGACAGAGTTAGAGGAGATGATAAACCCCAGGAAGGACAAAGACGTGCGGTGAAACTCGCACTTCTCGCCCTTCACAAACAGTCGGTTCTCTAATAACCGCTGCAGGACCTGATGTACATGCTGTACATGGGTCTCAGGATCCGGAGAAAAGATGAGAATATCGTCCAGATATACGAAGACGAATCGGTGCAGGAAGTCCCGCAAGACGTCGTTAACCAAGGCTTGGAATGTCGCGGGGACGTTGGTGAGGCCGAACGGCATGACCAGGTACTCAAAGTGACCTAACGGGGTGTTAAATGCCGTCTTCCATTCGTCTCCCTTCCGGATCCGAACCAGGTGATACGCATTTCTAAGATCCAGCTTAGTAAAGATTTTGGCTCCATGCAGGGGGGTGAACACGGAATCCAACAATGGCAACGGGTATCGGTTGCGAACCGTAATCTCATTCAGCCCCCTGTAATCAATGCATGGACGGAGTCTGCCATCTTTCTTGCCCACAAAAAAGAAACCTGCCCCCATCGGGGAGGTGGAGTTCCGGATCAGCCCGGCAGCTAATGAGTCCCGGATGTAGGTCTCCATTGATTCGCGCTCAGGTCGTGAGAGGTTGTACAGCCTGCTGGATGGGAACTCAGCGCCTGGAACCAAATCAATGGCACAATCGTACGGACGGTGCGGGGGAAGGGTGAGTGCCAGATCCTTGCTGAAGACGTCAGCAAGATCGTGGTACTCAACCGGCACTGCCGTCAGATTGGGAGGGACTTTGACCTCCTCCTTAGCCTGTAAACCGGGAGGAACCGAGGATCCTAAACACACCCGATGGCAGGTTTCACTCCACTGAACCACCACCCCAGACGGCCAATCAATCCGGGGATTGTGCTTCAACATCCATGGGAAGCCCAAAATCACGCGGGAGGTAGAAGGAGTTACAAAAAACTCAATCTCCTCCCGATGGTTTCCAGACACCACCAGAGTTACTGGTTGTGTCTTGTGTGTGATTAAAGGGAGGAGGGTGCCATCTAGTGCCCGCACCTGCAATGGCGAAGGAAGCGCCACCAGAGGGAGCCCTACCTCCCTTGCCCATCTGCTGTCTAGCAGATTCCCTTCTGACCCCGTGTCCACCAGTGCTGGGGCTTGAAGGGTTAAATCCCCGCTCAGGATTGTAACTGGGAGTCGTGTGGCAATCTGTGTGTGTCTCACGTGAATGTTTTGACCCCCCCTTAGCCCAGTCTCTGAGGGCGGTTGTTGTTGTGGCCGTTTGGGGCAGTTTTTCTGTGTGTGCTCCTTTGAGCTGCAGAGAAAACACTCCCCGCGGATCAGCCTCCTCATTTTGGCCCTGTGCGTTTCCCTAACAACGTCAGCAGGGGGAGCTGTTGCCCCACAGAGCGCTGCGGCTGTGGAGCGTGGGGAGGGCGGCCCCTTTTCGAACCCGGAAGGGAGAGGGGCGGCGCGTATCCGGTCACATCCTTCGCCTCGCTCCCGACGGCGTTCCTCCAACCGATTGTCTAACCGTATAACGAGATCGATAAGCCCATCTAAATCCCGCGGTTCCTCCTTAGCTACCAGCTGCTCCTTCAGGACCAACGACAGTCCGTTTATGAAGGCGGCGCGGAGCGCAACGTTATTCCAGCCGGACCTCGCAGCCCCGATTCGGAAGTTGACTGCATAAGCGGCTGCGCTCTCACGTCCCTGTCTCATTGACAGCAGCACAGTTGAAGCGGTCTCTCCTCTGTTAGGGTGATCAAACACTGTTCTGAACTCCCCCACAAACCCAGTGTATGCTGATAACAACCGTGAGTTCTGTTCCCAGAGCACCGTAGCCCAGGCGCGTGCCTTACCCCGAAGCAGAGCAATCACATAAGCTATTTTACTAGCATCTGACACATACATGACGGGACGTTGTGCGAAGACGAGCGAACACTGCATGAGAAAGTCCGCGCACGTCTCCACACAACCTCCGTACGGCTCAGGAGGGCTTATGTATGCTTCAGGGGATGGTGGGAGGGGTTGTTGAACCACCACTGGAACGTTCATATCCTGCACAGGGTCGGCAGGAGGAGGAGCTGCAGCAGCGCCCTGAGCGCTCGCCGCCATCTGTGCGGAGAGAGCCTCCACCCTGCGGTTCAGGAGGATGTTTTGCTCGGTCATTTGATCCAACCGAGCCGTAAAGGTGGTGAGAATGTGCTGCAGCTCACCAATCACGCCTCCTGCAGACGCCTGCGCTCCCTGCTCTCCCATTGGTCGTTCAACAGCCGGGTGACGCCCGTCGGAGTCCATGACGCTGGCCGAGATATCCTGTTGTGAAAGTGTAGTGACACGGACCCACAACAGGGGGCGCAAATAAACGGCCAATAGATGAGCCAAAAAGTAACAATTTAATGTTGTGAAATGTGCACAACGAAATACAGACAATCTCAGAATATAATTACAGTCAATCCACAAAGGTGACGTGTGGGCAGGCTCGAGGATAGAAGACGTCTGTCCTGAGAAGAGCCGGAACCACACGATATCCGCCGCCACAGAACCTGGTGAATACTGGAGCGGCCAAGTCCCGAATTCCCAGGTGATCACCGTCCCCGACTGTCGGATCTGGTACTGCTGGCGAGAACAAAGACAGTCAAGTGTGGGTGTGTGTACACCCAGTAACAACAACGGTGGGAATGCCACCTCCACCTCTCACTCAATAACTTGCGGAGTACTGTAGATTCCTCAGGGGAAAAGAGTGCCTTCAGCGCTCTCTCAGCTTTCACCGACGGAGGTACCGGTACTCCTGCAAACACTCACAATATACAAATATTGTAATCACAAACGGCTGAGGATATTACCTCCGATGAAGTACGATATCTCGGCGATGAGGTGGAGATGACGTCTGGGTTTTATGGAGTGCGATGATGAAGAATGAGTGACAGCTGTCAGGAGTTAATGAGTGACAGCTGTCACTCCCGGCTGTGTCCGTGGCGGCAGCGCCCTCTCGTGCCTGAAGCCCGCACTTCAGGCAGGGCGCCCTTTGGTGGTGGGCAAGCAGTACCTCCTCTTCTGGCGGCCCACACAACAAGGTTTTTGCAAAAAATAAAAGGTCCGATACTTTTCTAACAGACCTCGTACATGGCAAACAAAGTGAAAATGCAAAAAAAAAGTGATATGATGGAAAGTGGACATGTGTTGCGGTTTGTTTATGACCTGGAGCTCAAACGTGTTAAAGCGGTTCTGCAGCACTTACTGACATGACCTCTCCCATTTGTCTTGTCTTCCCTTCTCCACTGGGAACTGAAAAAAACTGCACTTTTCGTGAATGGTGTTAGTCAGCTGAAAACAAAACAGTACACCATTTTTCACATTAGAAGTGACGCTGTTTGTGGGGAGAGACTAATCCCCGGGCAGAGTGTGGGAATTTCAGTACAAACCATTCAGAGGATGGGGGTTTCAGCGCAACATGTCTTAAACTGGCCCATCCACATGCGAGTATGCTTTTAAGTGTACCAAGCCGGGCCGAATGGTTTGTGCTGAAACTCCCACACTCCGCCGGGGGATTAGTCTCTGCCGTGTTTGTGCTGGCTGTGGTCAAATCCCAGGATATCATGCAGGGATTCAAATGAGACTGCTCTGCACTATAATAGGTTGTAGTACCTGTGGGCATGAAGACACACAGGGCTGCGGTAATTTGACATCTGAGACCAATGATCTTGAGCTTCGCCCAACTGAATGACCTCTAGCTGACCTTGCCAGGGCAATTCTTTAAGCCACCCAAAGTGTGCGCTACATTTGGTCCAAATTGGGTTGTAAATCAAATTTGGTGACATTTTGCTATTTTCCACAATGAATTATTTATGGACAACTTCTGGGTCACCTTTCATTGACATGCCAAGTTTCATACAAATTGCCACAAGGACGTGAGTAGGCCAAAAAAAGAGACATGGCCTTGGCTAAAATGATGTGATAAAAAAACAAATTTGATCTTGTAAAGTCAATTCCAGAACCACTCTCATGTACAAGTAAGTATCTGTACTATGTTTGGTACAAATCGGAGTCAAAAACATTTTGACCAGACTGTCAGTTTTATGAAAGCTTACAGATATGGACTGAAATGAAGGCATATCACTGGAAATTTGGGGGCAGTGGAGCCAAAGTTCAAGTGAGACACAGCCTTAAAGCAAATGTACACGAAGAAGACTATTAACTATGGCAGAATACTTTGACAAGAGCTTTATATGTATAATCTTGTTGCAAAGTATTTCATGGCTGCACAGACCACTTCTGTCTACACCACTTCCTACATTTTTGTTTCTTTCGCAGTAGAAGCATTATTGCACCTTCTTAAGCTGCTGCCATGATTAATGTTGTCAAAAACTGTCAAGAGGGTCTGCAGTGCCATCTAGTGGACATTTGTCTTAACATTTGTATCAGCATAAAGGACGTATGGAAGTATGAGCACAGTAACAGTTACAGTTAATTTTTTGTGTAGATGGAGCATTAATGTGGTTACAGGGAGGATCCTAAGTGGGAGTGGCTACAGGTATGAAATGTTTCTGTGCAGTGGTGCTCCTATACGCTGAGCTGTGACCACAAATCCCAGAAGTATTAACAGTGTAGTGTATGAACAATATGTTGCAGTACTACTACTACTAACCCAGTAGTGTCATACAGTGATTATCCATATGATAATCTGTGTTTTTACTTTCTTTGGCTACAACCAATGAGCAGAATGCAAAACAGTGACACAAGTTCCATAAAAAGATAAAAAATTTTAATTTTTTTTTTTTTTTTTTAACAAACTCATGAATACAGTAGTAGTAGCGCATTGCCCGTGGGGATCCACAGACTCTAGATTGAGTAGTGTTTCTAAAATAGGTAGCTGACATTTTTCAAGGGCCTGTGAATCCATAGTAGAGAAGCTTGAATCTTCGACTGGACTGGGTTGCTTGACGTGAGGACATTTCGCTTCAAATCACAGAAGCTTCCTCAGCTAAAATTCTTGCTCTGGTAGTCTGACTTCCGTCTTGACTCTTGTAGAGAAGAATAAAACAGAAGCCAACAAAAGCTGGAGTTTTTAACCTAACCAGACCCCTCCTACCGAGAGGCCGACTGCTACAGGCTGGTGACTAAACAATAGCTCTAATTAGCACTTATTGTGCTCTAGTTATCACCCTTCTAATGACAGGGCAGCTGTCCCTCCTAATGATGGGACAGAAGTCTCTCCTGATGGCTCCCTTGACGACTCTCCTGATGACGTGAATGACTCATTACCATGAACAAAAGACTGAAACTGCTTTGACCTGAGTACCCCATTGTAAACAGGGGACAAAGCGTGTCTGAGACCCCCTCCCCAGTTAAGGCTGGGTTTCAACTGTTTTACGAAGAATGCTTCCTTGACACCTCTCTCAAACCATTTCTTCTCTCTGGCTAAGATTTTAACTTCCTTGTCCTCAAACGTGTGGTTAGTGTCTTTCAGGTGGAGATGAACTGCAGACTGAGGTCCACTGGTGCCCTCTCTGCGGTGTTGGTATAGCCTTTTGTGTAAAGGTTGCTTAGTCTCACCTATGTAGTGTTCATTACAGTTTTCCTGACATCTGATAGAATACACTACATTGCTCTGTTTGTAACTAGGGATCCTGTCCTTAGGGTGAAGTAATTTCTGTCTCAAGGTGTTAACCGGTTTAAAGTAAACTAGGATTTTGTGCTGTCTGAAGATCCTCTGTAGTTTTTCCCCTACTCCTGCTAAATAAGGGAGAGACACTCCTCTTCTTCTTGTCTCCATCTCCTGACGTTTCGCTTAAAATCTTAACCAGAGAGAAGAAATGGTTTGAGAGAGGTGTCAAGGAAGCATTCTTTGTAAAACAGTTGAAACCCAGCCTTAACTGGGGAGGGGGTCTCAGACACGCTTTGTCCCCTGTTTACAATGGGGTACTCAGGTCAAAGCAGTTTCAGTCTTTTGTTCATGGTAATGAGTCATTCACGTCATCAGGAGAGTTGTCAAGGGAGCCATCAGGAGAGACTTCCGTCCCATCATTAGGAGGGACAGCTGCCCTGTCATTACGAGGGTGCTAACTAGAGCACAATAGGTGCTAATTACAGCTATTGTTTAGTCACTAGCCTGTAGCAGTCAGCCTCTCGGTAGGAGGGGTCTGGTTAGGTTAAAAACTCCAGCTTTTGTTGGCTTCTGTTTTATTCTTCTCTTCAAGAGTCAAGACGGAAGTCAGACTATCAGAGCAAGAATTTTAGCTGAGGAAGCTTCTGCGATTTGAAGCGAAACGTCCTCACGTCAAGCAACCCAGTCCAAGATCGAAGTTCGCAGTTTGAAGATTCAAGCTTCTCTACTATGGAAACCACCTGGACAACTGAGAGCCTACACAGAAGCCTGTGAATCCAGACTGTTTTTAGAACCTTAGACCTCAACCCTTTTATTTCCTGTTAATTATGTAATTTTTAAAAGGTGAATTTGCCATCTTAATGTATTTATAAATGGCTTAGGTTCTTATCATATACACACTATTGTTATTGTCATTATTATTATTATTATTATTATTATCATCAATATTATTATTTTATTTTATTATTACTTCTATTTTATCATTTGATTTTTGAATGGACCACAATGGCAACTAGACAGCTACGCTCATAGAGCGCAAACCTCTGCCAACACTAGTTTCCAATTCCACAAATTTTTACCTTGCAAAGTTTGTAAAACCTTGTAAAAAATGTCAAGGTCCTGTTAGAAGTGGCTTTTGATAAGCTAAAATATAATACAAAATATAGATCAAAAGGGCTTTTCAATGATAAAAATAATCAAATATCCGCTAAATCTGCAATACGGATCAGATGCAGATCAAACATAAGGTGTCTAAACACTTGCGTGAATTTGATCCCCACACTGCGACATACACTGAGTACATACAGTGAGGTAAATAAGTAAATTCATTATTTAAAAATCATACAATGTGATTTTATGATATATATTTTTTAGATGCTGTATTCCACAGTTGAAGTGTATATAAATTACAGACCTCTCCATGTGAAGGTGGGAAAACTTGCAAAATCGACTGGATCAAATACTTATTTGCCTCACTGTAACTTGTGTTGTTGGGTAATCATGACACATATCTCTGTTTGCAACCAAACTGCAATTAATGCTCAAAAATCAACATGTTTTGAGTTACAGAAGTAATGGCATATGGAACACCATATGTCGGTCATATAAATTTTATTTTTGTTCAAAATTGTGTGTTTAAATCAATTTTGTAAATAAGCTCTTCATTTGCAAAAGTTGTATTTGGCTACATGACATATTGAAAGTTGTTTGTCAAAATGAAAAAAATAAGTGTGTGCACGGACATGCAGCTTTTCCACTCTGTTTATAACGGGACAATTGACTCGTTGATCCTGTGGTCACAAACCCGTTGCTTTACACTTCTGTTGTTGCTGCTTTGGGTCGGAGTGCCATTGTGAGGAAAGGTCTCGTACCTGTAGCTTCTACCAGCTGGGATACATCTGTCATGCCTGTAGCCACGTCCTGATTCATAACACCAACTGTCCACCATCAACTCACTGTTCAAAAGAGGTTTCACCGTGATCCGATTCCAAGTAAATACAGGCCCAGTATCGCTGATATTGATACAGATACTGATACTTTTTCATATTTATGCTTCGTAGATCCAAAGGATCCAAAAGACCTAGGATAGAATTTCACCAAACATTGTACATGACAACAAAATACTTTATTTATCACAATCAACTTTTTTGTTTAAAAAATATCACTCAACACAACTTAAAACAAAATCTCCTGAGGTAGAGGGCTGAATCGAGGAGAGCGCTGAGAGGGCAGGCCAGGCTGAGCCTACCTGCATGGCTGTTGGCTGGCGCCGCTGAGCCACATGATGGCGCAACAACAAAAGACCAGAGGGGAGAGGGTGCGCTGCTCCGTGTTGTGTGACACAGCACAGCGCTGCTCTTACAGACAGAGACTAGACTTTGATGAATCTGCGTGAGCGGCAGTCAGTGCGTGTGGGAGAGAAAACAAGCTTGAGTATCGATCTTTTTACACGAGGATCATTCAATATCAATACCAGCATTGGTATGGATATTATCGATATTAGGATCGACCCGCCCACCTCTACTGTTCAAAAGTGAAGTTGCTGCAAAAATACCAAAGTATGTGTCTGGCAAATTATTATTGAGGCAGAGAAGACACGCACATCCAAAACACATGAAGGGCGTGATGGATCAAGAAGAATTTTACCAAAAACAGAAAGAACTGCACCACCACAGCACTCCCATGCAAAAAGCTTTATTCATGAAAATGTGACGTTTTGGGCGAATGATGTCATATTTTCATGAATAAAGCTTTTTGCATGGGAACGCTGTGGCGGTGCAGATCTTTCTGTTTTTGGCGAATTTTTATTATCTTGTTATTGTTTCTGAATGATGATGTTTACTTTTACCTTGCCCGTTTTTCGAGAGGGCATTTCCAAGCCAACTTTACAACAACCATATCTTATCCTGTGTGCCTGCAGACTTAAATCCAGAGGTTGTGTTTGAAGTGCTGCACTAATACAACTCTGGATAAGTTCCTACCCGGGTCACACAGAGGTCTGCAGATTAGTCCACAGTGAAATGCCATCAGCAGAACAATGGATTTCAAATCTGAATTCGGCTGGTTTAGAAGGCTGTCTAGCAGGGCAGCCGATCCTCAGGCATGTATCCCGAGTTTCCCACAGAGCTGTGAATGCTTCTCACACCGCACCACAACATAACAGGCTGTGAGGGCTCTGCTGAGGATTTGCTCTGGATATATACTCATGAATATTTCATACTTCATACCTTTGCTTTTACTGGTCTGCTGGCAGAGACCGCTGGTTACCTCGCCTCGCCACATGCAAAGTGCAAGATTCACAAAAGGCCAGTGTTGGCAGTTTGTGTGTGTGGCGACATAACGATGATCCGGACTGTCTCAGCATGACTGTCGTACATGAAAAGCCGCATGGTGGAAACTGTGCAGAGATGCAGGTTCCAGCACGTCTGCATGCTGTTTATTAGCAATAAAAAGGCAAATAAGAGCATGTCGGCCAGCGCGAGCCACAAAGCAGACAGTGCACAGATAAAGGATTTATGTATGTCTGAGTGTCCGCATCCAAGTTTCACAGCATGCACTCGGGAAGGTGAGAGGAGCAAAATACTGCACACTGAGCTTAGTGGGATGTAAACTGAGCTTCTAACAAAAACCTGAGGTGTTTGCATGCTTCGAAACCTTGTTTATTTTAGAAAAAAACATGTCCCAGTGGTCTGATGTGCTGTCTTTCAGCATGGATTCAGTTCATAAACTGTACCAGAATTCAACACTGCATTCACAGCAACACCAGGACACCAGGAACTGCAGGGAACCTTTATGACACACTGACGTTCAGGATTTGTTGCAGTTATTGTGTTGTCTGTATGAATAGAGGTGAGAGATGGGAGTCATTTACAGCCAAGTCACTCTCATTTCATAAAACTGCAAGTTCCAAGTCAAGTCCCAAGTCAGCTGTCAACACGACAGTCAAGGTGGCTTACGCCTAACTCACAACCCGCTGTACGTGCTATTACAGGCAGTCTATGGGGAAAAAATTGGTAAAGGTCGCACATGGAAATTCTACACGTTTTGGGAGAAGTCAAGAAAGTATAGAGTACGTACAGGACCCATATTCCTTTTGTATGCCTGAATGGTAAAGGGACTGCATTTCTATAGCACTTTTCCATCTATATCAGAAGATCAAAATGCTTTACAATGAAGCCTCACATTCACACAGACACACATGTCAGGGTGTCTGCCATAGAAGGTACTCACTACACACTGGGAGCAACTAGGGGATTAAGGACCTTGCCCAAGGGCCCTTCATGATTTTCTGGTCTGGCTAGGTTTTGAACCGAGGAATCAAGTCAGGAGCATGGCTAGTAGGGACTTTTTGACAACAGTGACCCATGGTTATTGTACAGGTGATGTGCTGCAGAAGTACTACATAAATACTCTACACTTGCTATTTGTGTGGCCTGTAAGGCAGAAGTACATCTCTTTTTCTATCCCTATGTGTGGAGTGCATGCAGAGCACATGATCCAAGTGGCAAGATACCAGTTATATATATTTTGGGGAGATCATGTACAGTGCAACATTGTAGACGTGAGGACAACGTGTTGTGTGGGCCGCTGAAGAGGAGGTACTGCTGGCCCACCACCACCAGATGGCGCCCTGCTTGAAGTGCGGGCTTCAAGCACGAGAGGGCGTCATAGCAACCGGGAGTAACAGCTGTCACTCGTCATCAGCACCAGCTGTCACTCATCCACATCACCACCACCATAAAGGTCGGACTGCAACTCCACCTCCCCGCCGAGAAATCAGCTACCTTGGAGGTAATTCTCTGCTGTATCAAAAACGACAATAGTCTGATCTTATTTGCAGCCGTTTTCCTGTGACGGTGTCCTTGTCTGCTGCATTGGCGTTTGATGTGGATTGCGACGGCTTCGCCTCACACCCCAACCAGATAAGTGGTTTCACAGGAGCTGCACGAGTGTCTGATTGGAGGTGGAGGTGCTCCCTCCCTAAAGAACACAGACTGTGGGATTACTGAGTGTGCTTACTCACACTCACCTGTGCTGTTTTTGTTCTCTGCCAGCAGTGCCAGGTCTGACAGCTGGAGACGGTGGCCACCTGGGGACTCAGGACTTGGCGGCTCCGGTGTTCTTCAGATCCGTTGGTGGTGAGGGCCGTGTGGGATCCGGCTCGGTTCTGGACGGGCGTCTCCTATCCTCGAGCCTGCCCACACGTCACCCAACATGTAATTGACTGTAGTTCCAAACTTGTTATTGTCTGTATTCCGTTGTGCACAATTTACAACATTAAATTGTTACTGTTTGGCTTATCCATTGCCTGTTCATTTACGCCCCCCTGTTGTGGGTCCATGTTCCTACACTTTCACAACAGGATTTCTCAGCCAGCGTCATGGATCCCGAGGGGCGTCAACCATCGCTTGAACAGCCAATGGAAGAGCGAGGTGCACAGGCGCCAGCAGGAGGCGTGTTAGGTGAGCTGCAGCACATCTTAACTGCTTTTACTGCTCGGTTGGACTTAGTTACCGAGCAGAGCATTGTTCTCAATCGAAGGATCGAGGCTCTCACCGCCCAGGTGGAAGCGCATGCCCAGGGCGCTGCTGCAGCACCTCCTCCTGCTGACCGAATGCCAGAAACAGACATTCCACTGGTCGTTCAACGAACCCCCCCACCTTCCCCTGAAGCATACATAAGCCCTCCGGAGCAGTACGGAGGCTGTGTTGAGACGTGCGTGGACTTCTTGATGCAGTGCTCGCTCGTCTTTTCACAGCGTCCCGTCATGTACGCGTCAGACGCTAGCCGGGTGGCTTACGTTATAAATTTGCTTCGAGGAGAGGCACGCGCCTGAGCTACGGTGCTCTGGGAGCAGAATTCATGGCTCCTAATGACATATGCTGAGTTTGTGAGGGAGTTCCGACAGGTGTTCGACCACCCTCATAGAGGCGAGACCGCTTCAAGCGTGCTGCTGTCGATAAGACAGGGGTGTCGGAGTGCAGCGAAGTATGCAGTCGACTTCCGCATCGCGGCAGCGCGAGCCGGCTGGAATGCTGTTGCGCTCTGTGCCGCCTTTGTAAATGGACTGTCCCTGGTCCTTAAGGAGCACCTGGTGGCGAAGGACGAGCCGCGGGATTTAGACGGGCTTATCGACCTGGTTATACGGTTAGACAACCGATTAACAGAACACCGACGGGAGCGAGACGAAGGGTGTGGTCAGGCACAAACCATCCCTCTTCCTCCCGGGTCCGAAAGGGAGCCGACTTCCCCATGCTCCACAGCCAGGGCACTCCACGTGACGACAGCTCCCCCTGCTGACGTTGCTATGGAAATGAGCAGGGCCAAAAGGCGATCAGATCAGAGACAAAGAAGGCTGATCCGTGGGGAGTGTTTTCTCTGCAGCTCAACCGAGCACACACAGAAAAAATGCCCCAAACGGTCAATACAGCAGCACTCGTCCTTAGAGACTGGGCTAAGGGTGGGTCACAATACCCACGCGGGGAGACCCCAAAAATCTGCACGCATCCCAGTCACGATCCTGAGTGGGGATCTAACCCTTCACGCCCCAGCACTGGTCGACACGGGGTCGGAGGGGAATCTGCTGGATAGCAGATGGGCAAAGGAGGTTGGGCTCCCTCTAGTGGCCTTACCGTCACCATTGTCGGTGCAGGCACTAGATGGCACCCTTCTTCCACTAATCACACACCAGACACAGCCAGTGACATTGGTTGTGTCTGGAAATCACAGGGAGGAGATTGTGTTTTATGTAACACCTTCTACCTCCCGAGTGATTTTGGGTTTTCCATGGGTGTTAAAACACAATCCCCGGATTGATTGGCCGTCTGCGGTTGTGGTTCAGTGGAGCGAAACCTGCCATCGGGAGTGTTTAGGATCCTCGGTTCCACCCGGTGTGACAGCTAAGGAGGAGGTTTTAGTCCCCCCCAATCTGGCGGCGGTGCCAGCCGAGTACCATGACCTTGCTGACGTCTTCAGCAAGGATCTGGCACTCACGCTGCCCCCGCACCGTCCGTACGATTGTGCCATTGATTTGATACCAGGCGCTGAGTACCCGTCCAGCAGGCTGTACAACCTCTCACGTCCGGAACGCGAATCAATGGAGACCTACATCCAGGACTCGTTAGCTGCCGGGTTGATCCGGAACTCCACCTCCCCGATGGGTGCTGGTTTCTTTTTTGTGGGCAAGAAGGACGGCGGACTCCGTCCATGCATTGATTACAGAGGGCTGAGTGAGATCACGGTTCGCAACCGATACCCATTACCTCTGTTGGATTCAGTGTTCACGCCCTTGCATGGAGCCCAAATTTTCACCATATTGGATCTTAGGAATGCTTATCACCTGGTTTGGATCCGGGAGGGAGACGAGTGGAAGACGGCATTTAACACCCCCTTAGGTCACTTTGAGTACCTGGTCATGCCGTTCGGCCTCACCAATGCTCCCGCGACGTTCCAAGCGTTGGTTAATGACGTCTTGCGGGACTTCCTGCATCGGTTTGTCTTCGTATATCAAGACGATATACTCATCTTTTCTCCGGATCCTGAGACCCATGTCAAGCATGTACGTCAGGTCCTGCAGCGGTTGTTGGAGAACCGGCTGTTTGTGAAGGGCGAGAAGTGCGAGTTCCACCGCACTTTTTTGTCCTTCCTGGGGTTCATAATCTCCTCCAACTCTGTCGCCCCTGATCCGGCCAAAGTTGCGGCGGTGAGAGATTGGCCCCAACCAACAAACCGTAGGAAACTGCAACAGTTCCTCGGTTTTGCAAATTTCTACTGGAGGTTCATCAAGGGCTACAGTCAGGTAGTTAGCCCCCTGACAGCCCTGACCTCCACAAAAGTCCCCTTCACCTGGTCGGATCGGTGCGAAGCCGCGTTTAGGGAGTTGAAACTCCGGTTCTCGACTGCACCAGTTCTGGTGCAGCCCGATCCCAATCGCCAGTTTATAGTTGAAGTGGACGCCTCTGACTCAGGGATAGGAGCCGTGCTATCCCAGAGCGGGGAGTCCGACAAGGTTCTCCATCCATGTGCCTACTTTTCCCGCAGGTTGACCCCGGCTGAAAGGAACTATGACGTCGGCAATCGGGAACTTCTTGCGGTGAAGGAGGCTCTTGAGGAGTGGAGACACCTGTTGGAGGGAGCATCGGTACCATTTACGGTTTTCACGGACCATCGGAACCTGGGGTACATTCGGACCGCCAGGTGTCTGAACCCCAGGCAAGCCCGCTGGTCACTGTTCTTTGGGCGTTTTGACTTTCGGATCACCTACCGCCCCAGGACGAAGAACCAACGATCTGACGCCCTGTCCCGGGTGCACGAAGAGGAGGTCAAGACCGAGCTGTCAGACCCGACGGAAACCATCATCCCCGAGTCCACTGTCGTGGCCACCCTCAACTGGGATGTGGAGAGAACCATCCGGGAGGCCCTGACACGGAGCCCGGACCCGGGGACAGGTCCGAAGGACAAGTTGTACGTCCCACCAGAGGCCAGGGCTGCGGTCCTAGACTTCTGTCATGGTTCCAAGCTCTCCTGTCATCCAGGGGTGCGAAGGACTGTGGCAGTGGTCCGGCAGCGCTTCTGGTGGGCGTCTATGGAAGCCGACGTCCGGGAGTATGTCCAGGCCTGCACCACCTGTGCCAGGGGCAAAGCTGACCACCACAAGGCCCAAGGCCTCCTCCAGCCTCTGCCCGTGCCTCATCGCCCCTGGTCTCACATCGGCCTGGACTTTGTCACAGGCCTCCCGCCGTCCCAGGGCATGACTAACATCCTCACGATAGTGGACCGGTTCTCCAAGGCGGCCCACTTCGTGGCCCTCCCGAAGCTCCCGATGGCCCAGGAGACTGCAGACCTCCTGGTCCACCACGTCGTGCGTCTGCATGGGATTCCATCGGATATTGTCTCAGACCGTGGTCCTCAGTTCTCCTCTCAGGTCTGGAGGAGTTTCTGCAGGGAACTGGGGGCCACCGTGAGTATCTCGTCCGGGTACCATCCTCAGACGAACGGACAGGCAGAGCGGGCGAACCAGGAATTGGAGCAGGCCCTCCGCTGCGTGACCTCCACGCACCCGACGGCCTGGAGTAACCATCTGGCCTGGATTGAGTACGCTCATAATAGCCAAGTATCGTCTGCTACCGGCCTCTCCCCGTTTGAGGTGTGTTTGGAGTACCAGCCCCCATTGTTCCCGCTAGTGGAGGGAGAGGTCGGGGTGCCCTCAGTCGAGGCCCATCTGAGAAGGTGCTGTCGGGTGTGACGTACCTCCTGCTCTGCCCTGCTCAAAGCCCGGATGAGGGCCAAGAATCATGCAGACCGCCGGCGTGCCCCGGCCCCTACATATCAGCCTGGGCAGGAGGTTTGGCTTTCCACAAAAGACATTCCCCTGCAAGTGGAATCCCAGAAGTTAAAGGACAGATACATTGGACCTTTCACCATACTCAAAATCCTCAGTCCAGCCGCAGTGAAGCTGAAGCTGCCAGCTTCGCTGCGGATCCACCCGGTTTTCCATGTGTCACGCATCAAACCTCACCACGTTTCACCCCTCTGTACCCCCGGACTGGCGCCGCCTCCTGCCCGGATCATCGACGGGGAGCCGGCTTGGACCGTGCGCCGGCTCCTGGACATCCGTCAGAAGGGCCGGGGGTTCCAGTATTTGGTGGACTGGGAGGGGTATGGACCCGAAGAACGCTCCTGGGTAAAGAGGAGCTTCATTCTGGACCCGGCCCTCCTGGCCGACTTCTACCGGCGGCACCCGGACAAGCCTGGTCGAGGGGGGGGGTCCTGTTGTGTGGGCTGCTGAAGAGGAGGTACTGCTGGCCCACCACCACCAGATGGCGCCCTGCTTGAAGTGCGGGCTTCAAGCATGAGAGGGCGTCATAGCAACCGGGAGTGACAACTGTCACTCGTCATCAGCACCAGCTGTCACTCATCCACATCACCGCCACCATAAAGGTCGGACTGCAACTCCACCTCCCCGCCGAGAAATCAGCTACCTTGGAGGTAATTCTCTGCTGTATCAAAAACGACAATAGTCTGATCTTATTTGCAGCCGTTTTCCTGTGACGGTGTCCTTGTCTGCTGCATTGGCGTTTGGTGTGGATTGCGATGGCTTCGCCTCACACCCCAACCAGATAAGTCAATCAATCAATCAATCAATTTTTTATATAGCGCCAAATCACAAGAAACAGTTGCCCCAAGGCGCTTTATATTGTAAGGCAAGGCCATACAATAATTATGTAAAACCCCAACGGTCAAAACGACCCCCTGTGAGCAAGCACTTGGCTACAGTGGGAAGGAAAAACTCCCTTTTAACAGGAAGAAACCTCCAGCAGAACCAGGCTCAGGGAGGGGCAGTCTTCTGCTGGGACTGGTTGGGGCTGAGGGAGAGAACCAGGAAAAAGACATGCTGTGGAGGGGAGCAGAGATCAATCACTAATGATTAAATGCAGAGTGGTGCATACAGAGCAAAAAGAGAAAAACAGTGCATCATGGGAACCCCCCAGCAGTCTACGTCTATAGCAGCATAACTAAGGGATGGTTCAGGGTCACCTGATCCAGCCCTAACTATAAGCTTTAGCAAAAAGGAAAGTTTTAAGCCTAATCTTAAAAGTAGAGAGGGTGTCTGTCTCCCTGATCTGAATTGGGAGCTGGTTCCACAGGAGAGGAGCCTGAAAGCTGAAGGCTCTGCCTCCCATTCTACTCTTACAAACCCTAGGAACTACAAGTAAGCCTGCAGTCTGAGAGCGAAGCGCTCTATTGGGGTGATATGGTACTACGAGGTCCCTAAGATAAGATGGGACCTGATTATTCAAAACCTTATAAGTAAGAAGAAGAATTTTAAATTCTATTCTAGAATTAACAGGAAGCCAATGAAGAGAGGCCAATATGGGTGAGATATGCTCTCTCCTTCTAGTCCCCGTCAGTACTCTAGCTGCAGCATTTTGAATTAACTGAAGGCTTTTTAGGGAACTTTTAGGACAACCTGATAATAATGAATTACAATAGTCCAGCCTAGAGGAAATAAGTGCATGAATTAGTTTTTCAGCATCACTCTGAGACAAGACCTTTCTGATTTTAGAGATATTGCGTAAATGCAAAAAAGCAGTCCTACATATTTGTTTAATATGCGCTTTGAATGACATATCCTGATCAAAAATGACTCCAAGATTTCTCACAGTATTACTAGAGGTCAGGGTAATGCCATCCAGAGTAAGGATCTGGTTAGACACCATGTTTCTAAGATTTGTGGGGCCAAGTACAATAACTTCAGTTTTATCTGAGTTTAAAAGCAGGAAATTAGAGGTCATCCATGTCTTTATGTCTGTAAGACAATCCTGCAGTTTAGCTAATTGGTGTGTGTCCTCTGGCTTCATGGATAGATAAAGCTGGGTATCATCTGCTTAACAATGAAAATTTAAGCAATACCGTCTAATAATACTGCCTAAGGGAAGCATGTATAAAGTGAATAAAATTGGTTCTAGCACAGAACCTTGTGGAACTCCATAATTAACTTTAGTCTGTGAAGAAGATTCCCCATTTACATGAACAAATTGTAATCTATTAGACAAATATGATTCAAACCACCGCAGCGCAGTGCCTTTAATACCTATGGCATGCTCTAATCTCTGTAATAAAAAAGTGGTTTCACAGGAGCTGCACGAGTGTGTGATTGGAGGTGGAGGTGCTCCCTCCCAAAAGAACACAGACTGTGGGATTACTGAGTGTGCTTACTCACACTCACCTGTGCTGTTTTTGTTCTCTGCCAGCAGTGCCAGGTCTGACAGCTGGAGACGGTGGCCACCTGGGGACTCAGGACTTGGCGGCTCCGGTGTTCTTCAGATCCGTTGGCGGTGAGGGCCGTGTGGGATCCGGCTCGGTTCTGGACGGGCGTCTCCAATCCTCGAGCCTGCCCACATGTCACCCAACGTGTAATTGACTGTAGTTCCAAACTTGTTATTGTCTGTATTCCGTTGTGCACAATTTACATCAATAAATTGTTACTGTTTGGCTTATCCATTGCCCGTTCATTTACGCCCCCTGTTGTGGGTCCGTGTTCCTACACTTTCACAACACAACGGCTGCCATACCGCTGCTATGACTGAGGGTGTTGGACCTCTACAGGCAGATGACAGAAGCTGTGGAGAGGCACGAGCTACCATGCAAACCATGTGCATCACAAGTGTGGTCTGTATTCCTGCCTATGAAACTGAGTAAATTGCAAGTCACGTGCACTGAACATGCACTGATTATAGGGATTAGTGACTCTGTTGTTTATATAATGGACAGACCCTCAGTGGTGTCACCTATATTCTGAAGTGCTCAAGTATGTTGGTTTTGGATATCACCATCTTGGCGGCACTGGACTCCGCCTAACTCCTGGCCATCTGTGTGTGTTTGTTACAAAACGTCAGAATTAATGCATTATTTAAAATTAAAAGATATGTGTTATAGTTTAACTTTGTACAAATGACAGAATTGTCATTAGTGTAGTTATTCTATCCAGATTAATTAGATTTATAAATCAAAACCATAAGTCAAAACTGCTTTATTTCCCAAGACCTCTGCCTCACAGTGGAATTGCTGTATGTGGTTAAGGAATAATGACTTTTTTTTCCTCTTCTCCTATTTTGTTAACATTCTGGTGGTCAGGCTCCTTTTCAGCGGTAGAGTTGGGCTTAACGTCTCTCAACTGCTTCATTGCTGCAAAGTACGTAGTAAACAGGAGCTTCCAGCAGGGGGCAGAGCACACAAAGACAGAAGTGGTGATTCATTGTTTGGATTTGTGATTGTGGTGTTGAAACTTAATTTTGAAGGTTATCGGTTAGCTGTAGCTTCTGATAAATTTTTGGGTGGTTTATCGGTTTAGCTTTATAAAAGATAACTTTTCAGTTAGCCGATTAGCTGTTATCAAAGCTAACTTTTTGGTTAGCTGTGCACACCACTGCTCGCAGACACTGCGAGCTGCTGTCGACTTGACAGTGTTTGAGAATTGTCTGAGAATTTTATGACAAATATCTGAGATGGCTTGCTGTGCAGCATTTAAGAAGTGCATGCTCCAGTATTTCCATTGAATGAAGTTTTACTATATTAATTTGTATGGCAGCGCTGTTGGCACTAATTACTAGGTGTCATTGCTTTGTGGTGGTGTTTTTAATATCTGCACCCAAACTACAGCTTTAAAGACCTACTGCCCAGTCTGCAAAAACTATGCCTTAATCAGTCATCCAAATTCAGGTGACTTAACCTGTTAGACTTAGCTAGCTTCGTAACTTTGAGATAGTTTTGTCTAGCCCAGATCACACCAGTCTAGCAGATGGTCCAGCACTTTACCCATGTGTGGGTTGACCAGGAGTTAGGTGGAGTCTGACACCACCAAAATTATGACATCCAGAGCCCCATTCGAGCTTCAAGTATGCTCTTCGGTCCCTTAAGGATTATCTAGAATATATCTATGTATCTATCTAGCTATATATCTAGCTACAGATATTTTGTGAATTCATGTGCAAATCCTACAGTTTGAACATAATGCTGAACTTCAGTCAAACAGTAGCTTTTGGGTTGTCCATGTGGACCTGTGGGCATTGGCATGATCTTAATACCTTTGTATTGGCATGATGGGTGCAGGGTGAGGACACAAATGTTATCTTTGTCTTTGATCTGTGAAAGGAATGTGCAAGCGCAAGAACTTGAAATTCAAATCATTGATCTGTCCACCTCAAAGAGCTCCTGCTGAGCAGGAAAACTTACTTACTTATTAGAAGAGTAAAAATAGCACATCCTGCATTCATGTCATGTTGAGAATAATCTGCAGTGAGTGACAGCTGTATGCAAGATGGACTGTCACACTTTTCCTTGCAGGAAACTCGTATTTCCAGTAAATCAAAAATGCAGCACATGGTGCTGATTAGTAGCCATCATATGTCAGCTGTATGTTTTTTTTTTGTTTTTTTTGCTTGCTCGTCTTCACCATTAATAATGTGAGTGTGATGGTGCAGAAGGCTTAATCATGAGAGCAGGTGGAAGCAGCAGATTGTGATTGATGGACAGCGTGTGTCCTGAGATGTGGGTGGAGGACACGCTAATGGTGGAGCCAGCATGTCAGCAGATGGTCGGTGATATACAGTAAGAATCGTAGGCTCGCTCCAGATAGGTTAATTAGCCTGATGAGTAAAAAATGTGTTGAGTTTGGCACCTTGACTGCCACCGGTTGGTATTTCTTTAATCTGGGTACCACGCATCGTCCATCATTTAGCAGCCAGCAGATCATGCTCTCCTTGATTCATGTTGGAGCCAAACTGTCAGTCTCTGCACTTTTACTGGCAGGCCTCATTCAAAACAGAATTCTGCCTTAAAACTTGCTTAAAGAAGTGGACCATGAGGATTCTATTCACAGTATATAACAGTCAGGCCCATAATATTTGGATGGTGAAACAAAGCCTCCTGCAGCATTACAAGTAGTTTTTCTTAAAAGCGGTTTTGAAGCTCAACGAGCGCGACTCTGGACGTACTTACTCCGTTTAACTCCTTGCCATCCCTTTTATGGAGTGAGTGAGGGATATGTGTTGTTGAATGTGGTTGTAAACAGCGTTACCCAGCAACCACGTACACAACAACGCATCTCCTCCCTTTAAAGGAAATAAAAACAGTTATGTGTTGTGTTGCGTTTTTTTTTTTTTTATGTTGGTAAACTACAAATTATCTGGTTCTTACCCAGATAAGACAAACAAAAAAAACAAAAAAAAAAATTTGATTTAAAAGTGTTAGATAATACGGCACCAGATTCTCCTTTGAACCCTCCGTGATATTGCGGGATTTGACCACTTATGGGAACAGCTGCTCTGGTGTACTGTACTATTTTAGGCTGCAATCACCGAAGCAGTCGCAGTGTAGTTTTGTCAGTTCCCAGTGGAGAAGATAAGACGAGGCAAATGGGAGACATCGTGTCGGTATGTGTTAGCCTACACAGCTAACCAGAATAGCTACGTTCTCTCATCTGTAAAACTTCCTCAACACGTTTGAGCTCCGGCTCATGAACAAACCGCAACACATGTCCACTTTCCACCGCATTGTCACTTTTTCTTTCTTCACTTTGGTTGCACGTAATTTGGCCAAAATCTCAGAGAAAATCTAAGGAAAATTTGTCCGTCAAAAGGGACTGCGGTGCCGTATTTATCTTATTTTAAGGGTTAATTTCTTATTTTAATTGCTCAACATGCTTATTTCTAGATTTAACAATCTTAATTCAAGATGTCTAATCAAGTGAAATTATCTGTCCGTGCACCAAGATCATTTCCCTCACATTTAGTGTTTTTATATTGTTTTTTAGACACCCCTTTTTGCTGGCCTGGGCATGATTAATGAAACCTGAACGTTTCAGAGTTACCAAACAAGCTGAAGCTGTTTTATTGAAGCATATTTTTACACACTCTGCTGTGGTTTTCATGAGGGGTGGGTCTGTGTGTTAAAATTTATGACCAGCTTTATTGCATCAGTAACCGCAGAGTAACAGCAGAGCTAATACCATGAAGCTGTTGAGACCTGCTAACAATGCTAACATACAAATTAACAGACACAAAAATTTCCCTTGGTAATATGGGAGCACAGACTTCTGAGATGGTATGTTAGCACAAATAACCACACAGCAAGTCGTATTATCTACTCATATAAGCAACATATTGGTTGTTGTTATGTTCCACAGCAGCCTGTATTCAAGGTTCTTGAAATGGAGCAATATCGCCACCTGGTGGACATTTACTATGAATGCACAAAGGTCTAGTCTAGTAGTCTAGTAGATAACTGTAATAAAATACATCTAGCAGTGTCTGCTAGCAGGGCTGTAGAGTCTGGACTTGACACTTGGGCACACACTAGCTGTCAATCAATGTGACCACGCCCCAAATATTCAAAACTTTATGCCTTAGAATATCTCAAACCTATGTTATAAAAAAAATTCTCCTTGCACAGTTATCAAAAAGAGGGAAACTGTAAAGATGTTTGTTGCTGCTCTAATTTTTTTTTGTAACTTGGTGGTGTATTGGTATTCACTCACTTTTTGGAGCCAGCCTTAAGTAGCTATTCAAGGAAAAGCAAGGTCTGCCACTTATGCGTTTGCTTTATTTAACATGACTGGAGATTTGGGCTTGAATTTTGCACATAATTACACCACCACAATAGAGATTAATTGAAACATATGCAGAAATGTGCAAATCAGAAGCAAGATGAATGCTATTGGCCGTAAAAAACAGACTATAAGCTCAGTAAGAAAGTGAAAAAGTCTGAGATCATGTGTTAAAAAATGTAAGAAGACACTTGATTCCAAGAGGGATAAAACAGTGCTCGGAGGGGAATATAAATGTGTGCACACGCTGAAGATGGAGCAAATCCGGAATAGACATTTGGATTCCAATGCCAAGTTAATGGATGTGTGACTACACGATGGAATCTGGGCATGTTGACCTTTGATTTATATATACACAGCATGAAACGGAACAACATGAAAAAACATGAAATATTCAACATATTTGCAGTTATTATGGCTTTTACATCAATGTTGCCTCATCCATGTGATAGTAGTGCAGTACTGCTACCAGATGGTGTGCACACTGTGATTATCTGTTTATCTTATCACTCCATGTGCAAGTTTTTCCCACTTGTGTATCATATTATATTTCTAAGACAAAGCATTATCTCATGTACACTTAAAATATCAATAAACAGATTGAGTAGCTTTACTTCAAGGTTTTAACAAAAATATCACATGGCTCAAAATCTAGTCAGACCAGAAAATCACAAAGGACCCTTGGGCAAAGTCCTTAATATCTACAGTAAAGTGCTCCCAGTGTGCAGTTGCCAGTTGAGCACAGTGCATGGCAGCATGCTGACATTGGTGTGTGAGTGTGTAAATGTGAGGCATCATTGTAAAGCAGTTTGAAGTTATGGTTCAAATGGAAATGTGCTATATAAATGTGGTTACAGCCATTTGTATACAAAACACCTGCATTGTCAGAGCTCATAAGGAACTGGATTAATTTAAGGGTTATTTTTTATACAAATTATCACTTTTACAGCCATCACAGCCAATGAAGGGAAGTCGCTCATCTGTTGGAAAGTTGCCCATCACATTTAAAAAGGCGTTCATTCCCCTTGTACCTACAAAGAATTCACTATGCTGACACCAAAGGCTCTGAAGAAAGCATTGCATTTTGACGATTAGGGGTTGAAATCATTCTCAGGACTGCCTAGGTTAAGAAAGTTGATGTCTGTTCCAAAACCACTTCAGGGTAAACTGAATCAGTGGATCACTATTTGGTAAAGAATTAGTCCTATGTAGGCCCTGAGGGCCACTGGGACCAGCACTTATGCCTGGATTCTGTAGCATGAAGTGGTTGAGAGTCTACACTGTCCCCTGGATGGGACACCAGTCTAACACAGGTTACTTCCTGAACCAAGGATGGCAGCAAAACTCTGTTTACCCGACCGCTACATGATTTCTTTCATTTTGTACATTGGCATGAATGTGGAAATGGAAAATGGAATGGGAGAATATTGGGATTGGGCATAAATGTCTTGCCTAAGAACACAATGACCATATCTGGGAATAGACCGCAGGTCTACAAATTGGTAGCCCAACTTCTTTTCCCATTGAGCTACCTGTTTTATACTCTGTATCTACTTTTCATCTCTGTATGCCTTTTGTCATTTCACCATAGGCAACCCAGTGGCATTGTGGTTAGCACTAATGCGAAGAAGGTCGTGGGATCGCTTCCCGCTTTTCAGTGTGGAGTTTGCATGTTCTCCCCGTGTTCCCTTGGGTTTCCTCCGGCCATGTCGCAGACCGAACAGTCCCCCCTAAGGGCCCCTTCACACATAACATGATTGAAGCCGACTAGTGCACAAAGGAGGAATCGCATGCCATTCGTGGAGAGTCAGAGCTGCCTCAAATGTCTCTTGGTGAAAATGCACTGTTGAGAGTCACTTGGTGGAAATGTTGTAATAATTCAGATTACATATAGGCACATACTATTAAGTAAAACTGACATTGATAATACTTAAAAAAAAAATCTATTTATAATTTTTCCCCTCCACATGTGGGACGGCAGCGCCCGAGCGCCCTCTATGGGTCAGCCACTGCTGCTTCCTCCATCTTTTATTATGAAATAATGCTGAATGTGGAAATGCTTGTCGTACAAAAGCTTCAGATGTCTGTCGCTGACATAGATGATGACTGGAGTGCAGTTTGAAGCAGAAATGAAGTGATAATTGGTGAACCACGGCTGATGACGCATGTGCAGTGAAGGCAGGGCGGACCGATTTTTAGGGGGAACCGTTCAGTTGGTGATGCTGGTTTCATCCCAATACAAAAAACATGATTATTTAGGGTCTGTTCCTGTCTCTGCACCTGACCAAGACAGAGTCTCTACATCCAGAGTTGATCCCCAGGTGACAGACTGTGGCTGCCCACAGCTCCTAGTGGATGAATTGTGTCTAACTGTAATTAGACACAATCTGAATCAGCGATTAAATGCAGAGGACAGATTTCATTGTATATATGTATGTGCAATGACAATAAAGGCCCCTTCTTCTTCTTCGTCCTTTTCTATCATTTCATTTTTTTATGTAGTTTTCAAAATCCGTGATGCAATCCACCGTTGTCGGTTCCAGATATCCACGTCCAGCAAAAGCTGTTGTCGTTAAGGCTTTCTTTTGTTGTTATTTGTAGATATTAAATTTAATCTAGCGGGGTTTTTTCCATTTCTTGTAATGCCACATCGTCGAGTCTCACTCCAGTTGTGCTGTGCCGTTCGTTCTACACCATCTTACCACTCCCCCACTTTTTTTTTTCCAATTTATTTTCATTTATATAGCGCCAAATCACAACAGAGTTGCCTCAAGGCGCTTCACACAAGTAAAGTCTAATGTTACTAGCAGCAGTGAGTAGTAGTGAGTAGTTACAGAGCAGCAGTGGTAAGGAAAAACACCCTCTGAGGAAGAAACCTCAAGCAGACCAGACTCAAAGGGGTGACCGTCTGCTTGGGCCATGCTACAGACACAAATTACAGAACAATTCACAAAATGAATACAGGAAAAGCTGTTGGTGCACAGGACAGGAGGGTCTCCAGCACAATTACCACACCCATCTCTGGATGGAGCTGCACCTTAAACAGAGAGAAAAAACAGAATCAGGCATCAGAAAGACAAGAAATACAGTATAATTTGTCAGCATTAAACAACAAGAAAAACAGGAAATACTAAGGTGATCGGTGACCACTAGCACTGAGCTTCACTAAAAGACCCAGAATTTAGGTAAAGTTGAGGCCGCGGCCTGCTCCTAATGAAATGAATTAAAGGAGTAAAAAGCATAGAACTAGAGCCAGTATGCTAGCCATACAAAAGGGAAAATAAGGGCGTCTTAAGTCTGGACTTGAAAGTCTCCACAGAATCTGACTGTTTTATTGACGCAGGGAGATCATTCCACAGAACAGGGGCACAATAAGAGAAAGCTCTGTGACCCGCAGACTTCTTATTCACCCTAGGGACACAAAGTAGTCCTGCACCCTAAGAACACAAAGCCCGGGCCGGTACGTAAGGTTTAATTAGGTCAGCTAGGGAGGTGCTAGTCTGTGAACAATTATACAGACTAGTAGCAGAACCTTAAAATCTGATCTCACTGGGACAGTAAGCCAGTGAAGGGATGCCAAAGTGGGTGTAATGTGGTCGAACTTTCTGCTTTGTGTCAAAACTCTGGCTGCAGCATTTTGAACCAATTGGAGACCCCTAATGCTGGACTGCGGTAAACCAGAAAATAGAACATTGCAGTAGTCCAGTCTAGAAGAGATAAATGCATGAATCAGGATCTCAGCATCAGCCATAGCCATATTTCATGGTAATAACAGAGCAATGACAGAGTATCTATCCACCAAACAAGATGACGTTCATGTTCCTCCGTGCTTTTGACCGTTCTGCTGGCACCAGATCAAACCTTCTGTCGCAGTCGTCCTCCTGCTGTGGAAAACCAGACTTTCTCTGCTCCTTTAAACAAATTTGTCAAAGGTGAGAAAGGGACATGAAAACTGGAACTGACCTCCTTTTGTGCTGAATAGTGAGCAGCTCAATATATTACTATGGCCAGCAAGCAGAAGGTATTTCATTAAAGTGTGCTTATTTCCTAATACCTCCCAGCAATGTGGTATCACCCATTTCCAATTTGCATATAAATGCATTCTATTTTATTGGTGCACTGTGAGGATGGTTTATTATGAGCAGTTGAGCACACAGATTTAAACACAGTCTGACTTGGTTACAGCACTGCTCTCATCAAAGGTAGCTCTCTATTATTCAGACTTGAACCACTACAAACCAGAGCCATCGAGCTGAATACAACTGATGGTGCTATAAGGCACTGCAAACATTTACTGTACTTGAGTTTGATGTAAACAAAATGCTCTTTGTTCAAAGTGTATGGCTGAAGGAGAAGCATGGTCGTGGAGCTGAATAATGCAACAATGTTGAGGATGATCACGGCCTTCACAAAGCTCAAAACATATTTCACTATTCAGGTCTCAATGTGTGCCCTCACATCAAGTACAGTGCATCCAGAAAGTATTCACAGCGCTTCGCTTTTTCCTCATTCTTTATGTTACAACCTTATTCCAAAATTGAATTTTTTTTTCCTCAAAATTCGACACACATCATCCATAATCCATTGATCATCCTTGAGATGTTTCTACAGCTTAATTGGAGTCCACCTAGGGTAAAGTCAGTTGATTGGACATGATTTGGAAAGACACACACCTAAGGTCCCACAGTTGACAGTGCATGTCAGAGCACAAACCAAGCATGAAGTCAAAGGTATTGCCTGTAGACCTCTGAGACAGGATTGTGTCGAAGGCACAAATCTCAAGAAGCCTACAGAAACATTTATGCTGCTTTGAAGGTCCCAAAAAGCACAGTGGCCTCGATCATCTGTAAATGGAAGAAGTTCAGACTCTTCCTAGAGTTGGCCACCTGTCTAAACAGACCTATTAGGGGAGAAGAGACTTGGTCAGTGAGGTGACCAAGAACCCAATGGTCACTCTGTCAGAGCTCCAGCATTCCTCTGTGGAGAGAGAAGAACCTTCTAGAAGGAAAACCATCTCTGCAGCAATCCACCAATCAGGCCTGTATGGCAGAGTGGCGTGATGGAAGCCACTCCTTAGTAAAAGGCACATAGAGTTCAAAAGGCACCTTAAGGACTTTCAGACCATAAGAAACAAAATTCTCTGATGAGACAAAGATTGAACTCTTTGGCATGAATGCCAGGTGTAGTGTTTGGAGGAAACCCGGCACCATCCCTACAGTGAAGCATGATGGTGGCAGCATCATGCTGCGGGGTGTTTTTCAGTGGCAGGAACTGGGAGACTAGTCAGGATTGAGGGAAAGATGAATGCAAATGTACAGAGACGTCTTGTATGAAAACCTGCTCCAGAGCGCTCTTGACCTCAGACTGGGGCGACAGTTCATCTTTCAGCAGGGACAATGACCCTAAACACAGCCAAGATATCAATGGAGTGTCTTCAGGACAACTCTGTGAATGACCTTGAGTGGCCCAGCCAGAGCCCAGACCTGAATCTGACTGAACATCTCTGGAGAGATCTGAAAATGGCTGTGCACCGACGGCCCCCATCCAACCCGATTGAGCTTGAGAGGTGCTGCAAAGAGGAATAGACAAAACTATCCAAAGACTGGTGCACCAAGCTTGTGGCATCATATTCAAAAAGATTTGAGGCTGTAATTTCTGCCAAAGATGCATCAACAAAGTATTGAGCAAAGGGTGTGAATACTTATGGACATGTGATTTCTTTGTTTTTTTTATTTTTAATAAATTTGCAAAGAAAATAAGCTTTTTCATGTTGCCATTGTGGGGTGTTGCCAGTAGAATTTTGAGAGGAAAAAAAATGAATTTACTCCATTTTGGAATAAGGATGTAACAAAAAATGTGGAAAAGATGAACTGTTGTGAATACTTTCTGGATGCACTGTAAGTACTTAACTCATCAAGGATCTGTGAGATACAAACTATTAGATTTAAAAAGTGTTAAACTTCACTTTGGTGTGAATGCCAGGCATCATGTTTGGACTGAAGGAAGGATGAATGCAGCAATGTTCAGAGACATCCTGGATGAAAACGGTTATCTTTCAGCAGGACAGTGACCCTAAGCACACAGCCAAGATATCAAAGGAGTGGCTTCAGGACAACTCTGTGAATGTCCTTGAGTGGCCCAGCCAGAGCCCAGACCTGAATCTAATTGAACATCTCTGGAGAGATCTGAAAATGTGCTGTGCACCGACGCTCCCCATCTAACCTGATGGAGCTTGAAAGGTGCTGCAAAAAGGAATGGACAAAACTATCCAAAGATAGGTACACCAAGCTTGTGGCATCATATTCAAAAGATTTGAGGCTGTAATTTCTGCCAAAGGTGCATCAACAAAGTACTGAGCAAAAGGTGTGAATACTTATGGACAAGTGATTTCTTAGTTTTTATTTTTAATAAATTTGCAAATGTTTCAAAAAACATTCATCATGTCATTATGGGGTGTTGTGAGTAGAATTTTGAGGGAAAAGATTATTTTTTTCTATTTTGGAATAAGGCTGTAACATAACAAATGTGGAAAAAGTAAAGCACCATGACTACTTTCCGTATAACTGTACACCTGTTCAATTGCTTATTAACACAAGTAGCTAATGGCAGTAACATTTCGGCATGTGGACGTGGTGAAGACTGAGCATCTGAATGGGGAAGAAAGGGAATTTAATTGTACTAGGGGAGCTATGACCACTACCTTTGCACCCCCCCTCCCCCCAGGACTAAACCAAACCAACTTTTTTAGATTCCTTAGATGACCCCAAACACAATCAGGATGTTCAAAAATAAAAACTGGCCTCAAGCCAGTTATCCAAGATGGCATCCAAGATGGCCACCAAAATAGGGTTTTTCACTAAAACACATTTAAACAACATTTAAACAACTTAGATATCACAGAGATTCAATGATAAGGGTCTATTGGTGGCCATTTTGGACGCCATTTTGAATCTTAAACCCATGAGTGAATTAGGTCATCTAAGGAATCTGAAAAAGTTGGTTTAGTTTAGTCCTGGGGGGTGCAAAGGTAGTGGTCGTAGCTCCCCTAGTACACATAAATTTCCTTTTTTAGATTCCTTAGATGACCCCAAAACATAATCAGGATGTTCCCAAAAATAAAAATTGGCCTCAAGCCTATTATCCAAGATGGCATCCATTCAATGGATTCAATGGGAAGACCATTGCAGGTCACAGCAAACTGATTTGTGCCTAACCTAAATACATTAATGGGTTTAAGATTCAAAATGGTGTCCAAAATGGCCACCAATAGACCCTTATCATTGAATCTCTGTGATATTTAAGTTGTTTGTTTTAGTGAAAAACCCTATTTTGGTGGCCATCTTGGACGCCAAAATAGGGTGCAAAGGTAGTGGTCATAGCTCCCCTAGTAGTGACTTTGTACGCTGCATGGTTGTTGGTGCCAGACGGGCCGGTCTGAGAATTTAACAAACTGCTGCTTGACTGGAATTTTCACACACAACCATCTCTAGGGTTTACAGAGAATGGACCAAAAAAGAGAAGGTATCCAGTGAGCAGCAGTTGTGTGCACAAAAATGCCTTGTTGATGTCAGATGTCAGAGGAGAATGGGCAGACTGGTTGAATGGGTGACTCCGTGATGCCATCATGTCAATGGACAAACATCTCTGAGGACTGTTTCCAACACTTTGTTGAATCTATGCCATGAAGAATTAAGGCCATTCTGAAGGCAAAAGGGGGTTAAACCCAGTACTAGCAAGGTGTACCTAATAATGTGGCCGGTGAGTATATATATTATTTTCATTTTAGGTGATATCGTTCACCACTACTGTGTATGAAACAGTTTTAGAAAATATAATAATGAAAAAATAATGTTTGTCTTCATTATCTCATATGAAAACTCTTGACTAACTGATAACCGCAGTGACATGAGACAATTACACTTTGACAAGTACAAACTAATTATTCCAGGTTTACGGTGTGAAATGAAATGTCTGTATGTTTATTTCTTCTGAGCACGATGATGCGTTCCACTAAACTGATTTGAAAGATGTGGGAAAGCCAACACAAGCTCATTGTCACGTCTTTGTTGTATTTTGAGCCTTGTTGGCGAGCGTGTTTGAGCGTTCTCGGTGTAACGTCGTCTTGCTCTGAATAAGATAAAGGATCTAAAACTGTCTGCGACAACTGTGTGTTGTGCTGTTACAGGCGGTGAAGTCGGGGAGCTCAAAGCGTGCAGATTCTGACAGCGTTGACGAACAGGTACAAGTTTTATCCTGAAGGGTAATGTGACGCTCTTCAGCAGAGGTTTTTGAGTGCCTTGATGTTGAAAATTAAAGAAGAAGACACAGAGCAAACTTTCATCTCAGTTTATGTCTGTCAGGTCCTGTGAAGCTCACTCCCTTGTTCCTGCTCCGCTGACACAAGTGCACCTCTCCTCAACCATCTTATGTAATGGATGAATAATGAAGGCGTGTGCAGAAGAGATCCCTCTAATTAACTGATAGCATCGCCGTGCACGGCATCAGACACGCGACTGTCGTCATATCTCTACCAGATCTAAAGTTTTCAAAGAAGCAGAAATGAATAAGATCTAAGTCCAAACTGTTTCATGAGAGATGGACATCTTCAGTTTATCTCTGTACAAACAAGAATTGACACACTGTAAGTGCACGAAAGGTTGAACTTAAAGGACCTTAAAAGTTAAACATAAAGGACCTTAAAGGTTGAACTTAAAGGACCTTAAAGGTTAAACATAAAGGACCTTAAAGGTTGAAATTAAAGGACCTTAAAGGTTAAACATAAAGGACCTTAAAGGTTGAAATTAAAGGACCTTAAAGGTTGAACTTAAAGGACCTTAAAGGTTAAACATAAAGGACCTTAAAGGTTGAACTTAAAGGACCTTAAAGGTTGAAATTAAAGGACCTTAAAGGTTTAAATTAAAGGACCTTAAAGGTTGAAATTAAAGGACCTTAAAGGTTAAACATAAAGGACCTTAAAGGTTGAAATTAAAGGACCTTAAAGGTTAAACATAAAGGACCTTAAAGGTTGAAATTAAAGGACCTTAAAGGTTAAACATAAAGGACCTTAAAGGTTGAAATTAAAGGACCTTAAAGGTTGAACTTAAAGGACCTTAAAGGTTAAACATAAAGGACCTTAAAGGTTGAACATAAAGGACCTTAAATGTTGAACTTAAAGGACTTTAAAGGTTGAAATTAAAGGACCTTTCCAACACACACATGTGGGACTGTAATGTTTTCCTTCCTGTTAAGTGTTTTACCGCAGTTGACTTCGTTATGGTTACAAATGTCATACGTGGAAGTGATTTCTCCACAGCATGAGTGGAATAAGGACACCAGTGGGATATTTTCCCATGTCAGGACCGGTTACCATGACAATCAATCTGCAACGCGTATTTTTGTTACAAACCAGGAAGCTAAACACGCGATTAGAAAAACCAAGTCGGACATGAACGTACTCCATAAATATCTAAACAGCATCAGAAAAAAAAAAAAAACATATTGAAAACTTACAAGCTAACGACAGGACCATTCCAAGTTCTTCATGGAGGTGAATAAAGCAAACGATCTCAACACCATCAGCAGCATATTCGAGTGACATTGTAAGTTTGCGTGTTTATATATATAACAGCCATATAATAAGGGAATTATTAACCTTGTTTGCTTGGTCTGTACGGGGATATCAGACCTCTGTGTTTTTCGTACTAACACCTCTGTCTGATATTTCCCCGTAAAGACATCTCACTCGGTTAATAATCCTTTATTATTTTATGGTATGTGATTTTGCCAACTTCCGATTGGCCCATATGCCACTTTATGAGCTGTACCACATGCTGAGTTGACCGCTGGTGGAGCCGAGTACACCGCGCGTGCAGCGTAGCGCTAGCAGGCTTGGGGAGTAATGGAATACATGTAACGGCGTTACATAATTAGGATACAAAAAAAGGTAACTGTATTCCGCTACAGTTACAGAAAAAAAGACGTATTCAGATTACATTTAGTAAAAATGGGGATTAGTTCGCAGGATTACAATTTTAATGCATTTTATGATATTATCTGTATATAATATATATTTTTTTCTTTGAAACAAAAACGTCCCTTCATGAACAGCGACATGACGTCTCCTAACCGGGCAAAATACTGATGAAGTACCCGGATGTTAATGCATTTTCAATGGAGATCCGCGACTGAACACTCTCAGAAAAATGCTCGCAAAATATGTGTTAAAATGACATTTTGACCTGGATATCGAGCCAGTAAAATTAAATTACATTAAATTATGTCAGGAAAGTATTAAATTTACTCTGACACACACATTCCCAAATATTAGTGTTGAAAGTTACACGGATCTGCGCTGTCCAAGCTGCTGAGCTGAGGCGACCTGCTGCTGCAGCTGCTGTTCAACACAACGCGGCTCCTAAAACCATTACAACACATTTATATATATATATATATATATATATATATATTATATTATATTATATTTTTACACAATTATCCTTTATTGATCGAGTTTCATTCATGAAGTCAGTGGTGTGTGTACACATCTCTATGTGTGGGTGTGACTGTGAGCGGCACAGCGTGGGTCATTATAATCTCATTATTTTAAGGTGCAAATAAAAAAACAAAATCCCCAGTCTCGTCAAACAATTTTAATCACTAATGACAAGTATTTTAACTAGACATTGGTCTAGCAGTGGAAAGTATCAACTAGACATAAGTGAAGAGTTAATGGTCCGTGTCATCGGGCGACACAGGTACGGCAGGAAACATACAGCTGTTTATCATCCAAATATCATGGACAAAGTGACAAGAAGAACCAAAACCACTTACTTATGGAAGGAAATATTGTCTCCCTTGTTCCTCCGTTTGTGGCTTTGCCAACATGCACAGCTTTCCGGCATATTCCACCTTTTTCTTGAACTTCTATGCACGCAAATCACTAACATGCCTGGAATTAAATGGCGATCACGCCTCCTTACTGACAGTATTTACTTAACGGTTTTCATTATGCTGTTGTTCTTATTTTGAAAATTCAATAAGTGGACTGATATGTTAAACATGGTCCGAATGCTATGTGAAAGACTAAAGTAAGATAATTTTATGTTTACTGAACAAGTAGTAGACTTTTTTTTGTTTTGTATATTGTTCTGCAAGCCACTTTTAATTACAAATTCATCCACACACCACCTGAGTTTTCATTATCCTTCATTTATTTGGCATTTTTTGTTGAAAATTTAGCAGGTGAACACTGGGTGTGTTTAAAACAATATTGTGGTGCTCTTAATTCATAATGTGAAGTAAAACAGAGCATGCCATGTAAAAGAAACAGTTTTATTTTTGCTTAATAAACTGTACTATGTGGTCAAGACTATTTCTATTTAGTTTCTTTTGTCTGTATTAGCATATTTGATATTGGAGTAATCCAGAAGTAATTGAAAGTAATCAAATTACATTACTTTAATATTATGGTACTTGAATTACGTTACTGACTACATTTTTTAACAGGTAACTAGTAACTGTATCGGAATACATTTTTAAAGTAACCCTCCCAACCCTGAGCACTAGCCAATTGAGCGACGCCCTCTATCGATAATGACCAATCAGATAACACGATACAATGCCTACTTTGGCCCGCTTCGAGTTGCGTTGTGCGTCATCATGACGACGCCGTGTACACAATGCAGTAAAAACTAAGGGCACAGAAAAAGAAAAAACTCTGATGGCTGCAGCAGCTCGTCGGTCATCTCTCACAAATGTGTTTAAATACAGTCCATAAAAGTCCTGCTCACAGACTGATTGCCAGAGACAGGACATGTCAACGTTCAGTAAAACGTCTGGACATCTCCAGTCCACTCACGGACAATTCGTTCGTGCGCGCACATGTGAACAATTAAAAGAAAAAAAGGCTGCCTGCGCTCCTCGCTCTCCGCAAACTCATCACTGTGTTAAAGAAAGGACATAAGTCCTGCTCACAGACTGACTGCCAGAGACAGGACATGTCCACATCAAGTATAACTCCAGACATCTCCACATTTACTCACTGACGGTTCTTTTGCGTGCATGCGCGCGCACATCTCGTGGTCAAAGTAGGAAAGATAAATTATAATAGATGGGGGTTAGGATGGGGTTCACCTTGGCCGAGGTGAACCCCATCCTGACCAGGTCCGCATAATCACGGGTACACCTCATCAAAAGTCTATAATTGTATATTATATAATGGCTGAGTGGATCCTTGTCATTTGATTGGTGCGTTGTATGTCATGTGACATGGGATTATTCGTACCATTTGTCGTTGTGTTTCATTGACAGTGCAATAGTTCTTTTTTAGGATGCAATTTTGGTGCTATATGAAATGTGCTATTGCACACCTGACCACCACATATGCTCACATGACAGGGGGCGGCATTTAGCTAAACATAGCGAAGTTTATTTTGGTGACGAACAGTGATTTGAAGGAGCTAATTGATGCTGCTAACAAAACACACACACACGCACGCACGCACGCACGCACGCACGCACACACGCACACACGCACACACGCACACACACACACACACACACACACACACACACATCAAATCCACTATGCTGTAAGCCATCTGGAGGCACAAAGAGCTGCTAGGATGAAAAACTGGACAAATTTCTGGTGTAATTTTTTGCTTTTGGATTAAGGAACTACACAGTCTTTTTTTTTTTTTTTGGAAGCACACAAAGTCGATGGATGGCATCACAGACTACATCCTCGCAATTTTTGACTCCAAGTTCGTGTTGGACTGTTAACCACCATTGGAACACCAAAATGTAAGTCCCCTTTCTGTTGTTTAGAAATTAATAAAATACCAAATGACAAGGACCTATTTTAGCTGTTAAATAAAACAAACAATGAATGTTTTTTCATTCTTTCAATGCAACAAATATTTAATCCGGTGAATGATGGAATGTACTATTCAACTCGGCTTTGCCTTGTTGAATGGAACATTCCATTTTTCATCTCATGAAATATTTGTACCATTGAACTCAAAAACAATTATTTGTATACTACCAACATACTGGCCTGCGTTGGATGCCTGGTCATGCTACCTGCCTTTGTCTTTGGACGAGACACATCATGTGCATTATCCCAGTGTACCCAGGTGTAAATGGGCGGTGCTCATTTACACCTGTGCAGGAGGAATGGTTGTCTCACACACACTTCATGCCATGGTCATCAGGGATAAGCACTGGTATGATGAGGCCACAAAGTGACACGTAGTGGACTCTTGTGAATTTGTTGACCTTCAGGGATGTTCTAAGGAATGTAACTGTCAACTGACTGATGATCCCAATTGCCTTCCATTTCATGACTTCATGTTCTATACTGCTTGATTATTTGGACAACTGGTAAGACAACAACTGGAGTTTCGACGTAACTGGATACTTTGCTGCATTGTCTCTGCTTTTGCATGTTTGACATTTCTTTGTTGTGCTTCGTTTGACTTGTTATTTTGTTAGCAGTAGTATGGCCAAAGGAGATGGCCACCCCCTAAGAGTCCGGTCTGCTTGAGGTTTCCTCCCACAGTCAAAAAATGTCTGAGGGTGTTTTTCCCTTACCACAGTTTAATAATAAGAATAATAAGAAAAAGAAGAACTTTATTATCCCGAAGGAAATTATTTGCCAGAG
>NC_047107.1:105199043-105280374 GCF_902500255.1 Thalassophryne amazonica
AATAATTTAGTTAAAAGCAATGGTGAACAGGTGAGTTTTTAACCTTGATTTAAATAAATTTGGTGTCTCAGCTAATCTAGAGTTTTCTGGGAGTTTATTCCAGATATGAGGGGCATAGAAACTGAATGCTGCTGCTCCATATTTAGTTCTGACTCTAGGAATGGAGAGCACACCTGTCTCAGACGACCTCAGTGTTCTAGTTGGTTCATACTCAATGACGAGGTCTCTGATATATAACCCCTGGCAAAAATGATGGAATCACCGGCCTCGGAGGATGTTCATTCAGTTGTTTAATTTTGTAGAAAAAAAGCAGATCACAGACATGACACAAAACTAAAGTAATTTCAAATGGCAACTTTCTGGCTTTAAGAAACACTATAAGAAATCAGGAAAAAAAAATTGTGGCAGTCAGTAACGGTTACTTTTTTAGACCAAGCAGAGGGAAAAAAATATGGAATCACTCAATTCTGAGGAATAAATTATAGAATCATGAAAAACAAAAGAACGCTCCAACACATCACTAGTATTTTGTTGCACCACCTCTGGCTTTTATAACAGCTTGCAGTCTGAGACTTAATGAGTGACAAACAGTACTCTTCATCAATCTGGCTCCAACTTTCTCTGATTGCTGTTGCCAGATCAGCTTTGCAGGTTGGAGCCTTGTCATGGACCATTTTCTTCAACTTCCACCAAAGATTTTCAATTGGATTAAGATCCGGACTATTTGCAGGCCATGACATTGACCCTATGTGTCTTTTTGCAAGGAATGTTTTCACAGTTTTTGCTCTATGGCAAGATGCATTATCATCTTGAAAAATGATTTCATCATCCCCAAACATCCTTTCAATTGATGGGATAAGAAAAGTGTCCAAAATATCAACGTAAACTTGTGCATTTATTGATGATGTAATGACAGCCATCTCCCCAGTGCCTTTACCTGACATGCAGCCCCATATCATCAATGACTGTGGAAATTTACATGTTCTCTTCAGGCAGTCATCTTTATAAATCTCATTGGAACAGCACCAAACAAAAGTTCCAGCATCATCACCTTGCCCAATGCAGATTCGAGATTCATCACTGAATATGACTTTCATCCAGTCATCCACAGTCCACGGTTGCTTTTCCTTAGCCCATTGTAACCTTGTTTTTTCTGTTTAGGTGTTAATGATGGCTTTTGTTTAGCTTTTCCCATTTCCTTTAGGTGGTTTCTTACAGTTCCGTCATAGACGTTGACTCCAGTTTCCTCCCATTCGTTCCTCATTTGTTTTGTTGTGCATTTTCGATTTTTGAGACATATTGCTTTAAGTTTTCTGTGATGACGCTTTGATGTCTTCCTTGGTCTACCAGTATGTTTGCCTTTAACAACCTTCCCATGTTGTTTGTATTTGGTCCAGAGTTTAGACACAGCTGACTGTGAACAACCAACATCTTTTGCAACATTGCGTGATGATTTACCCTCTTTTAAGAGTTTGATAATGCTCTCCTTTGTTTCAATTGACATCTCTCGTGTTGGAGCCATGATTCATGTCAATCCACTTGGTGCAACAGCTCTCCAAGGTGTGATCACTCCTTTTTAGATGCAGACTAACGAGCAGATCTGATTTGATGCAGGTGTTAGTTTTGGGGATGAAAATTTACAGGGTGATTCCATAATTTATTCCTCAGAATTGAGTGAGTCCATATTTTTTTCCTCTGCTTGGTCTAACAAAGTAACTGTTACTGACTGCCACAATTTTTTTTTTCTTGATTTCTTATAGTGTTTCTTAAAGCCAGAAAGTTGCCATTTGAAATGACTTTAGTTTTGTGTCATGTCTGTGATCTGCTTTTTTTCTACAAAATTAAACAACTGAATGAACATCCTCCGAGGCTGGTGATTACATAATTATTGCCAGGGGTTGTATTTTGGCCCCAAACCATTAAGAGCTTTGCAGGCTAGCAGGTGAAGTTTAAAATCTATGAGTCAGTGTAAGGATCTCAGGACTGGAATGATGTGGTCCATTTTCTTGGTTTTGGTTAGGATTCGAGCAGCGGCATTTTGAATTAGCTGCAGGTGTCTGGTAGATTTTTTTTTTTTTTTTTTTTTTACTCAGACCTATAAAGATGCTCTTACAATAATTGAGCCTACTAAAGACAAATGCATGGTCAAGTTTTGCCAGGCCCTGCTGAGACAGTCTTTTTATCCCAGATATGTTCTTTAAATGATAGTAGGCTGATTTTGTAATTGTCTTTATATGCTTCTCAAAACTGAGGTCTGAGTCCATGACTACACCTAAATTTTTAGTTTGCACTGTGCTTAAGATGTAGTGAATGGAGCTGTCTACAGACTTCCAATCTCCTCTCCTAGTTACAAAAACAGCTACCTCAGTTTTGTCCTTGTTCAACTGCAGAAAATTCTGGCACATCCATTCATTTAACTGCTCAATGCATTTAATCAATGCCTTTATGGGACCATAGTCTTCTGAGGAAACTGTGATATATAATTGTGTGTCATCTGCATAGCTGTGTTAATTTATATTATTGTTTTCTTTAATCTGAGCTAATGGGAACATGTAGATGTTAAACAGTAGAGGCCCAAAGATACAGCCTTGAGGAACTCCACATGTGATTTTTTTTTTTTTTTTTTTTTTTTTTTGCTTAGACTTATAGTTACCTATCGACACAAAGTAGTCTCCGTTTTCTAAATAGGACTTAAACCAACTAAGTACAGTATTAGAAAGTCCCACCCAAGTCTCACATTAGTGGAAATACCCTGGATTTGGTTCTCACACATGGTATTGCTGTCACGAATATTGACATCATGCCTCTTGCTTTGGTGGTCTCTGATTATTCACTTATTAGGTTTACAGTTCACTGCCGTTTAATTGAACAACAACCTTATTTCTTACTACAGCGATACATCAACTCCTCAACTAAGACTGAACTTGAAGCCAGACTGCCTGATATCTTAGCTTCACGTTTGGCAAATGCCCAGTCAGTAGACAGTCTTGTGGATAGTTTAAACTCAGTGCTCAAAACTACACTCGACATGATTGCGCCACCTTTGTTAAAACCATGCCTCCCCAAAACACAGTCACCTTGGTTCAGTGATTACTTGCGTGAGCTCAAGCATAAGGCTAGAGGTCTAGAACGGAAATGGCATAGATCAAAATTAGAACTATTCCACTTTGCGTGGCGTGATGCCATCTTGGACTATAAGCCTGCACTACTGGCTACAAAGCGGACCTATTACTCTGATCAATGAAAACAGACATAACTCAAAGTTCTTGTTCGACATGGTGGCAACACTTACACATGGACAAACACCTGTAGTTCGCTCTCCTTTTACAGCAGAAGATTACTGCATTACTTTGAGAAGAAAATAGAAGACATTAGGTTAAACATATCCCAGCATGCCTTAACCCAGCCACTACACCCTACTACTGAGGTGGGTGCTGTTACTGAGGTATTACCTAGTTTTACAGAATTTGACAGTATCTCACTAGGCGTGCTGATGAAAATCGTAACGTCTACAAAAAGCACAACTTGCTTATTTGATCGTATACCAACAAAACTGTTTAAGGACCTGTGGTCCACTCTTGGGCCGACTGCGCTGGAAATGATTAATCTCTCATTAACTTCTGGATCTGTTCCTCAGTGTTTCAAATCTGCAGTGATTAAACCATTACTTAAGAAATCTAATCTTGACCCTAGTGTATTGAAAAACTATAGGCCGATATCAAATCTATCATTTTGCTCTAAAATTCTGGAACAAGTGGTTTCACGACAGCTCGTGGACCACCTTACCGAGAATAATATTTTTGAGCCACTGCAGTCTGCTTTTAGAAAATATCATTCCACAGAGACGGCTCTCACTAAAGTGGGGAATAATCTTCTGCTTGCAATGGATTCAGACACCACTACAGTTCTGGTGCTGTTAGATCTCTGCTGCGTTTGATACCGTGGATCATCAGATTCTACTTGATAGGCTGGAGAATCATTTTGGGATTACTGGGAGTGCCCTTGCATGGTTGACGTCATACTTGACCAGTCGTTCTCACTGTGTTTTGTACAATAACTTTACCTCTGACCTTTGTGACATGAAATTTGGGGTTCCACAGAAGTCCATCTTAGGCCCCCTGTTTTTCTTCATTTATATAGCACCCCTTGGGCACATATTGCAGCGTTTTGGGATTACCTTTCACTGCTATGTTGATGATACTCAGTTATACATGCCGATAACTGCTGGTAATCTCATCCACATAAAATCCCTAGAAGATTGCCTTGCATTAGTGAGAAGCTGGATGTCTAGCAACTTCCTACTTTTAAACTCTGATAAGACTGAAATGATGGTTCTTGGTCCAGTGAGACATGGGCATCAATTTGACCAGTTAACGCTTAGCCTAGGCTCATGTGTCATACATCACACTGACAAAGTGAGGAATCTTGGGTAATTTTTGATCCTTTGTTGTCCTTTGGCTTCCACATTAGAAATATTACGAGGACTGCTTTCTTCCACCTGCGAAATAGAGCGAAGATTCGTCCCATCCTGTCTATGGCTGATGCTGAAACCCTGATTCATGCGTTTGTCTCTTCTAGATTGGACTAGTGCAATGTTCTATTTCAAATCAATTTTATTTATATAGCGCCAAATCACAACAAACAGTTGCCCCAAGGCGCTTTATATTGCAAGGCAAAGCCATACAATAATTACGCAAAAACCCCAACGGTCAAAACGACCCCCTGTGAGCAAGCACTTGGCGACAGTGGGAAGGAAAAACTCCCTTTTAACAGGAAGAAACCTCCAGCAGAACCAGGCTCAGGGAGGGGCAGTCTTCTGCTATTTTCTGGTTTACCGCAGTCCAGCATTAGGGGTCTCCAATTGGTTCAAAATGCTGCTGCCAAACGTTTGACATGAAGCAGAAAGTTCGACCACATTACATCCATTTTGGCAGCTCTTCATTGGCTTCCTGTCCCAGTGAGATCAGATTTTAAGGTTCTGCTACTAGCCTATAAAATTGTTCACCGACTGGCACGTCCCTACCTAGCTAACCTAATTAAACCCTACATACCGGCCCGGGCTTTGCATTCTCAGGGTGCAGGACTACTTAACCCTCTGGGGCAGACGCCATCATATACGATGGCAGAGACCGGGTTTTACTAAATTATAAATAACTTTTTTAATGACATAAGATAGAAACTTACTTTTTTTTTTTTTGCTAAAAAGTTAACTCCGCAGACTTTCGAGCCAGCCATCGGCCATCTTTGTACTCCTCATAGAAGCTGTGTGATGATGTGCGCAATGTGAGTGTCCAATTGGAATTGGTTCACCGTCATATGGTTTTCCAAAATCCAATCATAGGGCAGATTTACCTCATGTGATAAACCAAAGATTGTTTTTTCGCACTGATGTGTTACTAGTTGGCCCATCTGAATACCCATTTGGCTTCTTGCTCCAATGCGCCCTGCGCCATTACGCATAGCCATCAGTGAAAGTGAGCAGACGCAGAGCCTCTGAGATGCTCCACTCCTTATTACCTGTGAATGTTGTTGAATAAGCCTGTCAATAGCTCTCTCGCTCCAGCGTAAAGCACTGTTTACCATATCAATGGAGCGAGGGGGGAGAGGCCGCTCCTCAGAGTGAAGCAGCCAAAGTGGGCCAAAATGTGAAAGCTGCTTTCAGAGCAGGACAGAACACTCCAAAACACAGTAGAAGTAGAAGTTTGTGATGTGACCTTTATGTAATAGCAGACAGAAATTGCTTTGAGATGAAGACAAACAAAACACATAGACCATTTTGTCTATATTGCTCAAAATGTGCATTTGTGTTTATTGTTTGAACCTTTTTGTTGTACAGTCTTTCACACAAGAGCCCAAATTACCTTTATAAAGTGTCAAAACAGTTGTTTATTATAGTTTACTGTGTGTTTTGAATAAAAATGTGTGGAAAATGATTTTCCGCTTTACTTCTTCCTTTCTTATTTCTGATTGTAAACCTTTATTACACTTATAAAACGCAACTATAGCATATATTTTTTGAAAGTACAGGTTGTCCTGAAAAAAGACATAAAACTTGATTGTGGGATGCAGGGAGAGCTGTTAACAGCAATAATAAAACATTTATGCCAGGCGAGTGAACTGTCCAAAAAATGCCCTCGGACCCCAGAGGGTTAATGTCCCTAGGGTGAATAAGAAGTCTGCAGGTCGCAGAGCTTTCTCTTATCATGCCCCTGTTCTGTTGAATGATCTCCCTGCGTCAATAAAACAATTAGATTCTGTAGAGACTTTCAAGTCCAGACTTAAGATGCACTTATTTTCCCTTTCATATGGCTAGCATACTGGCATAGTATGTTACTATGCTTTTTACCTCTATTTCATTTTATTAGGAAATGGAGTGTGTCGCGGCCTAAAGTTTATCTAAATTCTGGGTCTTTTAGTGAAGCTTAGGGCTCGTGGCCGGCGATCACCTTAGTATTTCCTGTTTTTCTTGTTGATTAATGCTGACAAATTACACTGTATTTGTTGTCTTTCTGATGCTTGATTCTGCTTTTTCTTTTCTGTCTTTTTGAGCTGCGTCTCCATCCAGAGATGGGTGTGGTATCTGTTTCGGAAACCCTCCTGTCCTGTGCACCGGCAACATTTCCTGTATGTTCGTTTTGTGAATTATTCTGTAATTTGTGTCTGTAGCATGGCCCAAGCAGACAGTCACCCCTTTGAGTCTGATCTGCTTGAGGTTTCTTCCTCAGAGGGAGTTTTTCCTTACCACTGTTGCTGTGGGGGTTGGTAAGGTTAGACTTTTCTTGTGTTAAGCTCCTTGAGGCAACTGTTGTGATTTGGTGCTTTATAAATGAAAAAAAATTTAATTGAAATTGAAATTGCATCCTTCCCCTAAACCATGATGTTGAACAATCTTTGTTTTCAGGTCATTAGGTGTTTAGAGGATCCCATATTGCCACTCATTAGAAGAGATGCAAAGAGGAGAAACATTTGCAAATGGCCACCTTAAATACCCTTTCACATGATTGGATTCACCTGTGTAAGGAGGTCACGGGTCAGTGAGCTTACTAAACCAATTTTGTGCTCCAGTAATTAGTGCTAAATGTATTGAAATCAATATAGTGACAAGGGTGCCCAAATTTATGCACCTGCTTAATTTTGTTAAATAATTATTGCACACTTTCTGTAAATACTGGAAACGTCATTATAAAGGAAGTTATAAAGGAAAAATTAAATTCATCAGGGGTGCCCAAACATTTGCATACAGTTGTACAGAGAATATCTCCACTTCCTCTGTGTCTTCTCTGCAATCTTGTCTGCTTAAGACACTCTTAGGTTTCTTAAAAGTCCTCCTCCCTACTCTTACCAGTTTGGCACCTTAGGGGCTCTCTTAAGGTGCTTTGCGGACAGCTTTCACCCAAGGGAAATTCTAAGAAATGTCTAATTTGAGGAATTCTAAGATTTTTCTTAGAATAACATCACTAGGAGCTATTTTTAGCCTTAGGCTGCTTCATTGATATGGGCCCAGGTCTGGCTAGGCCACTCCAGGACCTTGGAATGCTTCTTACGGAGCCCCTCCTTAGTTGCCCTGGCTGTGCGTTTAGGTCATTGTCATGCTGGAAGACCTAGCCATGACACATCTTCAGTGCTCTTACTGAGGGAAGGAGGTTGTTTGCCAAAATATCACAATACATGACCCCATCCATCCTCCCTTCAATACGGTGCAGTCGTCCTGTCCCCTTTGCAGAAAAGCACCCCCAACGTAGAGACGTGACCGGATCAGGTGTCCTTGCATCGATGTCAACTGCCAGTATAAATAAAAGGACTGGACCAAATAATTTGCTTGCAAGTTGTAAATTTTACTTTTGAGACTTAACTTTGATTTTGCGTCAGTGAGTTTTGATCTTTTCAAGTTATTTTTCTTTGATGCATCATGTTTGATATTTAGACTGTTGTTTGAGAGGAAGGCACAAATGTGATTCCATGGACCACAGCTGTTTGTAATTTTCCTCACAAGCAGGTGGCAGACACGTCAATAAGATACTGCATAGGAGGCAAACAGCTCCCCATTAACTCGTGATTTCACCCTCATTATGTGTTTCTTTTTTAATGAGTTACAAGATGAGATAACATTTGTTTTTTAGTTGGTGTCAATTTCATTGTGGGACTTTTTACAGTTATTCTCCAAGACAATCGAATATGCAAAACAATCACTGCATAGTATTGTGCCACTATAGGGTGTGCACAGACAGGCCATAAGTATTTGGACAGTGGTAATTTTGCTTCTCAACACCATGGTAGTGGACTACAGTGGTTCAATTAATTATTGATGATTTAGTATAGATAGAAGTAGATCTACACTACTTTTTAGAGAAGAAATGGACATCTTAATTTAGGTTACTGTATTTATTTTTGGAGGGTTGTTTTTATTTCTTGCTAAATTTTATTTAAAAAAATTGAAATAAACTAAAATTCACACTGGAGTTGAAATGAAACAAGAACTGCTTGTAGTGTAGATGTTGGCTGTAATTCATGGGGTTTATTAAAAATAATCTCATTTTTCGTTTATGAATTGCAGCCACTTTTACACACACACTCGAATTTCAGAAATCATAACTGGACAAACTAAATCTCAGGATTATTTTTAATACAAATCGTCAATTTTACAGCCAGTTTTCTGTGTTTCAGTCAGGGGATGGATACATGAACATTTTCAAGTCACTGAATATGTTTTGCATTTCATTTCCATGAGTCATTAAGAAATACAAACAGTATGGTACTCTGTAGTAAATATGTTGTCTTTCCTTTGCTTAAAATTGACTTTAAGTGATTTACTGTACTGTGGTGTCTCCAAAACCCGAAGGAGGGCTAAGGTAAGACACAAACCATATAAACACTTTTAACACCTTTACTGAGGTAAGCATACACACTGTTTCTCCAGCAGGATCCTTTCCACACTGTAAGACCCTACTAATGGCATATTTTGCCCCACTCTGCAGTGACATGAAGCGACTTACTTTGATATTTTTCGCTTTTTTTTTTTTAACAATAGTATACTGTACACTGTATAGCCAGCCATGATCCTGTAGTATTCTAACCAACTATGGTTAGACCACTATGGTTCTAACACAGTGCTGAACTGATGAAAAAAAATTCCAAATTTCTTAACCCAAAAGAACCTAAAATAATGTTCTCCTTTCAATTATCTACATTTGTTAATTTATTCTAGCTGTTGTATACACTACAACTACTGTATTTTCTGAAGTATAAAATCTTGTTTATTTTATTGTTGTTTTTGTTTTTACGTACTATGAGCTCCTGCGCCTTACACTCCCGAAAATATGGTATATATAGACAGATGATATGGTGTGAATAACTGGGTAAAAATTCATACACATTCATTCATCCATCCATCCAACTCCTACTCAGGTAAGGGTCAACAGGGTGCTGGAGTCTATCCAGCAGTACTCGTATACATACAATTGCAAATAAAAAGTAATTATCTGTGACAAGCATGTGAAAGGGACAAGCCTAACAATGTAATAAATACAAAACAAGAAAATAGGGAACAGAAAGCGGTTTTTGTTACCACTGTGCCACTTGAGGCTGTTCGACATTACCCATATAAATCAACCTTGGCTCAATATGTTAGTAAATCAATTTGGACTGAATCTGACATGCCTAGTAATAAGTTAAAACTAAGACCAAACATTAAAACTAGAGCACCACCCTCATAGAGTGCAAACCTCTGCCAACACTAGTTGCCAATTCCACAAAATTTTTACCTTGGAAAAGATTTTCAAGATCAAAGTCCTGTTAGAAGTGGCTTTTCATAAGCTAAATTAGATGTGATCAAATGTCAGGAGCATGTACTTAGGCCATGCACTTGAATTAAAGTTTTTGTGTTGTCAGGTTTTTTTTTTTTCTTCAACTTTTTCAGTTTCTGAATTCTTTTTCAGATAATTTTCACAGAACATTGGTTATCTCTGTTATGCACAATTTGTCATTGCTTTTTGGTGCTTGGTTTCGATTGATAACTTGAAGACAAACAAACAGGCATGAAATTGGAGCCCCCATCCAGTTTTGGTGGTGTAGGTAAATCCACAACAGAAAAATTAGAGTGATTGAGGCACTTTTGATTGAGATACAATGCAAAATGTACACCAAATGGGCTTTTCAATATTAAATTCAAATTTCCACAAAATCCACAATCTGGATCAAATCTGGATCAACCTTTGCCAGTTGATAGTGAGTGCCAGTCTGCACCTCACTGTCAAATATGAGTGTGATTGGGGCACATTTGATCAAGATATAATGTAAAATATGCATTAAATGGGATTTTTAATGTTAAATTCAAATGGCCACAAAATCTGTAAACTGGATCACATCGGGATCAAACTTTGTCAATTGATAAAGGATACCATCCTACGTAAGGCTGTCAAATATGAAAAATTGGATCTTTTTTGACAGAGTTATAAAGTTTAGAAAATTCGTTCAGTGTTAAAGAATGGATTTTTCAAGATTTTTCCTGACTTTGACCTTTGACCTTGAAAACTTAATCAGTTCTTGCGTATCAGGATATGAATCTTCAGTTAACATTTCATAATGATATATGAAAAATTGTGGACTCCAGCTCATTCACAAACAGACAAACAAATGGGTGAAAACATAATCTTCGTTGGCGGAGGTATAGAGAAAATTTTTAGGAAAGATGTTTCCTTTTTGATCCTTTAAATTTCCACCATAAACACTGTCACTTTTTCAACACTTTGTTGGATTGACTTTGCTGTGCTGATAGAGGTAAACTGTTGCAAGCACAAACCTGGGTATACATTAAACAGCTCATTGCAAATCACCTTTACTCTTGGTACAGCAAAAGAAAAGTCACTACATCCTGTTCTGTAATTCTCCCTATCCCATATAAGTACTTACGGATCACCATAGGGGGCGTAGTCATAAAAACATACCCTGAAACGCAGCCGCATCCTGATGATTTTACTTCTCCAGTGTTCACACACAGTAGCCATGTAGAATATTGTTCTGTCTGGGGCTGCTCTGGTTTCACACGTCTTCGTATTCATACTTCCAAGTTCTATGTGTTGCTAATGGAATGTTTACTGACCCTCAGTCAGAAAACGTTCCATAGTCATCACATTTGTGTTGCTTGATTCATTTTTCAGTGAGCAGGTAGCATTGCTAACACGAATGGCTAGTAGCCACTTCAAGTCCCGTGACACGTCACAGCTCTCCCACTGAGATAACGAATAGAGCCGTCATGTGCCGTCGCTTTCTCTCTGACTCTTCGTAGTCACGCTTCTCCAAAATTGGATAAACGTGTGTGGCGTTCTCTGTGAGACTCCTGGTGTAGTTTTCCACTGCAGAGAACAGAACACCCCTTACAGCAAGAGATTTTTTATTTATTTATTTTTATCTGTGGGACTGTCAATTACTGAAATTTTCGTGCTTCTCCATGACAACCGATTTGCAGAAAACGCATGTGAAAGTAACAGGGAAAAAAAAACAAAACACAAAAATTATTTGCAAAATAAAGCACATTACTGGACTGGGTTGCTTGACGCGAGGATGTTTCGCTTCTAATCACAGAAGCTTCCTCAGCTAAAATTCTTCTGGTAAAATTCTGGTAGTCTGTCTTGACTCTTGTAGAGATGAATAACAGAAGACACAAAAGCTGGAGTTTTAAACCTAACCAGACCCCTCCTACTGAGAGGCAGACTGCTTTTGGCTAGTGACTAAACAATTGCTTTAATTAGCACCTATTGTGCTCTAGTTAGCACCCTCCTAATGACAGGGTAGCTGTCCCTCCTAACGATGGGACTGACGCCTCTCCTGGTGGCTCTCCTGACGAGTCTCCTGATGACGTGAATGACTCATTACCACGAACAAAAGACCGAAACTGCTTTGACCTGAGTACCCCATTGTAAACTGGACAAAGCGTGTCTCAGACCCCTGCCACCGAACATGTTGATCAGCTAAAAACCTGGAAGTTAATGATGCAATGCATTCTCGGTTGATCTTTCCCTGGTAGGGAGAATTATGAGTGTTTCAATCCAGCTGTACATTAAGCCTCGGTCCCACCAATAATAAAGCCATGTATAATGAGCCATGTATGGATTTGTCAGTGATTATTCGAATAATGATCCATGTATAACTCTATCACACATCCGCTACGAAGAAGCCTCTATGTGCCTCTCTAAGTACCTCCCATGTCCCAGGTATCAGCCTCTAATGAGCCCCGTCCAGCCTTGAATGGCTCGTGTCGCCACATATGATCCACGTCAAGCCGCATATGATCCATGTAGCGCCATGTAATGTGACACTGGTGCACGTTTAGGCATGGGTTTGGTCCAAACTTCCAGCCCACCCACACTTGGACCCTTTAAAGTGTTGGTTTTCAATTCACAGCATCCATTCAAGATGTTGTCACATTTTTTTAAATGCAGTCCAAAAAAGACGTTCCTGCACAGTCCCGCCAGTGTGCACATCCATGCGTCAGGCTGCAGTTCACCTTTGTTACAGTCATTAAATGCAGCAGTTCTGCATGTTCACCCAGCATTCTGTGACAAAAAAAAAAAAAGATACCACAGTGAGGTGGCTGCTTTAATTATATACACCTGCAACTGTGTGGATCATTTCCCAAAACAAAAACAAAAAACATCCATAGATCAGCTAGAACCGAACAATGGGTTCCTGGACAGGCACCTCTGCGCTTCTTCTCGCTGGGTTCTTTTTGATACTGGTGGTCCAATTTTTAACTTTGTGTTGATCCCTTATTGTCTGTAAAAAAGCTCTTTTGTGAGTGTGCGTTCTGCGTAAATGCTCATATTGAGTGCGAGTCATTGCATCAGCATGCACAGAGTGTGCCTCATCTGATCCATTATAACACGATGTTAAATTATCATAACATACTTTTACAGCTGCTTAGAAAGAAGGATAAACATGCAACTGTTTTACCAAGCTTGATCCAACTTTTAACTTTGTGTTTGTCCGTTATTTTCTGCAAAATCACTCTTTTGAGAGCTTGCGTTCTGCATAAATGCTCGTCTTGAGTGCGAGTCATTATATCAGCGCGCCTCATCATTCATTATAACAAGATGTTAAATCTATCATAAACATACTTTTACAGCTGCTTATAAAGAAGGAATGAACATGCAAATGTTTTACTAGGTTATTAAAACATTAGGCTGTTCCAAATATGTTCTCCACCTCAGTGCATGAGACAGAGAGAGGAAAAAGCTGCAAATGAAACGGTCCTCTGTGATTCCAGAAGCAATTCGCAGTGTTGTCAACATCCAAACTGACCCGCTACAAAATGATTATTTTATATGCAGCGTCCGGCGCACAAAACAGGTGGGATTGTGTTGCGCAAGAGGACGGAGCCAAAATAGCCTGTCCTGTCCTCGTAGCAGCCAGGTGCACAGATAATGGGCTTCTAACAGCCTCGCCCTCACCACAAACATGCCTCAAAAATCCTTGTTTGTCCTAGTACCTCGTACACAACCTCCACCACGCCGTTGTTGCTAAATGAGCCCCATTAGCTGAATATTCTGCCTCTCAGAGCCACTATTCTCCTGCAATTGTTGAATAACTGGACTCATACCAAAAAAAAAAAAAAAAAAAAAAAGCTACGTGGCTCATTATTATCACTTTACCGGGCCATTGCTAGGCCGGTATCGCATTTTTGCGTCGATGGTATCTGGCTATACCTGCCCGCTGTATGTAAACGACATCATAGCGCGCGTGCAGCCCAAGAACTGTCCATAGAGGAAAAGATGAAAAGCTGAGAAGTGTGTTTTGGTTCCAATATGGATAATCTGGATGATTTTCTCATGGATAGTACGATAATGAACAGCGCAGCTAAAGCAGCCAGCTTGATGAGGACGCACTGGCTAAATTGGAGAGCAGCGCGCGCCAGCTAGCTCAGCTGACACGACAAAAGTTAAGTGAGCCGCCTTTTTATGTACGCGTTACGTGTTGTGTATCTCAGTAAAAAGTGATAATAATGTAAATAACATGCTTTCGGAGGGCGGTTTGTCAGGCCTCTGAAAATGCATACCGCCCTCCAAAAGCATGTTATTGTATTATTATTCATCCTTCATTATTCGGTGGGAACAGTGCTTTGAGGAGCTCTGCAGCACCGTCATTGACAGGACTGTGCGTGTATTTGTTGAACTCTGCAAACCTACTGAACTAAGATTTACTTTTAAAAAAGTGTGACACTCAGTCCCAGTCTCCCCTAAATGTCTGCAGGATCCGCTCCTCTGTGGATGAAGTCATCGTGGCCCTCAGTGGGCGTTTCCACTGCGGCTGGGATCCACCTTTTCCACAGAGGGAGTGAACGTTCCACGGAGTGTGATCAGTCTTTATTCAGTCTGCAGCATCAGAGTCAAGCTTCTGTCACAAAGTAAGTGTGGAGAAATTTTTAAAAAAAAGGTAGAACTTTGTTTGCATGATGTGATGGTTTGAATGTTTTGTTTGTTTAAGATCCTGGGACTTTAATGCTTTCTGTGATTTGAAACATCTGGAAAAATCTGGACATTTCTTCGAGGTTTAAACTTTTACACTGTTTTACAAACTCATGTTTGTATTTTTTCTTTCTTTCCTAAAGTTGAGAATTATGGGCAAAGTTTTGATTTTGCATTTCTATTGTGCTGCCAGTTCCTGATCATTTTTAACAAAGAAGCTGTTGATTATTATTATTATGTTGTTATTATTTCATGCGTGAAATGAGATTAAATTGATAAAAAAGCACATTGTGGTTTTCCAGGGTGACACCTTCACATTACTGTTTTTCTCTGCAGTGGGTCCAAAACATGACAACTTTCATTTACCGTGATTATAAAACAGAAAATCGTCCTATGTGACAAACTGCAACCAGACAACTGATTGTAAAAATATCTCTCATCTTTACTTAGTTGATCAATTACTTATCAGTTGTAAGAATACAGTACAATAATCTGTCACATAGATTATTCAGGCTCTTTGTTCTGTTTTTGCAGTGGTCTCAAACTGGTGGCGTGAGTGCCAAATTTAGCCTGCAAACTGGAATAATACAGCCCACCACATGGCTTACCATTTGTTTATTATTTATTTATTTGACTGCACAGGAAATTTTGCGGAGTAAAATATACTCTGCTGGGATAACATATGGTTCCAGTCTAAATAGAGTTAAATATACTCTATCACAGTGGTAAATCAACTCAACATAGTGTAAAATCAACTCTTATTGGAGTAAAACCGAACGGTCCGCCCTAAAACAACTCGGTCCGCCCTGCCTCTCTGCACATGCGTCACCAGCCTCGGTTCGCTGATTATCACTTCTTTTCTGCTTCAAACTGCACTCCGGTCATCATCTATCTCAGTGACAGATATCTGAAGCTTTCGTGCAACAATCATTTCCACATAAAATCAGCATTATTTCATCATAAAAGACAGAGGAAGTGATCAAAGCGCTGCAGCAGCACGTCTGAGTCTGACGAGCTGCTGCTGCGCCCACGTCATTTTGGAGCGTCAGTAGCGATTTTCCGATTATCGCCTCGTTTCGGCTTAAAACTGACTTTAGAATGATTTAAGAGGTTTTACTTTGTCATCTGATGGTTATAATCACATTATTTCCTTGATTGCTTTGGGTGTAAAGAGTCATGGGCGTTTCATGCTGAATATGTCAAATGCGTCAAAAAGTGGTCTAAAAAGCATTATTTTCAGTGACACGCGTTGCTTTTTAGATGTGTCAGATGCGTCGCATCAAAAGCTGAGCTAAACTGACAAAAGGAACCTCAGACATTTATTTTTAGACAAAATAACATGGAAATTTGTACATTTTTTAAGTCTGGTAGATTATTTATATCTCATTTCAACCAGAAAAACAGACACTGTAAATAAATACAAATTTTTATTATAAATGCAACAGGAAATAATTTAACAATGACGGCAGTGTGATTGTAAAGTAGGATTTCTGTGACATAAACCTCATGATACATTTTTTTAATGGTCATTTCAACTTGTAATTTTGCCAAAATATGTAATTGCATTAATGTTATCAGGACAGAGTAATTTCTAAAATATGAATTTGAGCACAATAAGTGGAGAGCTTCTACTTGTGCAAATGTCTTTTGACTTTGATTCGTGGACATTTTTAATGATCCGTTCATTTATAGTTAAAATATAAAATGAAACAGCTTTTTAAAAAATAATTAAATAGTTGCTGTTGAAAGATCTTTTTATTTAGAAGCAGGTGATGTTCTGCTGGATTCTCGGGACCAGATGAAGGTCTCTTCTGCAGCTTTGAACTCTGGTGGTGTTGCTGAAGACACTTTTGTCCTATTTTGAAGAGCAGAGATGTTTTCTTTCGACTGGACTTCATGGAGTTCAGCTCATCGGTGGAAGTTTGGTTGTCTGCACAGCAAATGTTCCTGATTGGATCAAATAAAAATATTTCTTTAAAATAAAGAAACACTAAACAGTTTATACACAAAAAAAGGGGGGAAAACGGCAAAAAAAACGATGGAAAAAAACGCCGGAAAAAATAAGTTATTTAAAGTTGAGCTTTTGTGGTGTCTGAAAAAAGCTGTAGCTTTATTTGGTAAAAATAAAAAAGACTGAACCATTTATAAATTAAAGCATTCACTCAGATCAACTGTGCTAAAAGGCTACTGTAACGTTAGCCGATCATTAAACCTTCACAGCAGTTCAGTAAACGTCACGTTTTATTTTACATTATTCTCACCTCAGTAAAGCTGCAGAACAAAACTCCGTTGGGCAAACTGGGACTTCGCATATATCCAAAAAGTGGGAGATTTCGGACTGAGTGGGTTTGCTCCATCACCCCAGCTGCCTGCCTTGGTCTGCCCAGTGATGATGCCTGAAGGCCGGCTTCTCCATGCGGGTCGGCCCACTGTCGCAGTTCGATCAAGTCGTCGGTCCTCCCTCGGTCGGTGTCACTCCAAAAAGTAGCTGGAAAAAAGCTTCTCCCTGCTGGAAGAATTGTTCGACTGCTGTTTTTTAAAGCTTTTTTGTGGTTCAGGTGACTCAAATTCAATATGGCGATCGCTGAACTTTTTTTCAGGTTGTGGAAACGGCCAGAGTGTGATGTGGCCGCAATCTCTGCCCCCTTGCCGCTTCCGAAGCGACGTCGGATGCGTCGACGGATTGGAACACGTTGACGGATTGGCCTAAAGTATTCAGTTTGAAAGGCCCATCAGGTGTACTGCTGTGGTCCAAAATGATGCATTCGCAGTGAAGACAGGGTGGACCAAGTTTTTAGGGGGGGAACCGTTCGGGTCAGCGACACCGTGCTTCCTCCTGCTTTCAAAGACATACAGTTTTGGTGAATTGGTGACTCTAAATGTCCCATAGGTGTGAGTGAGAGCATGAACATGTTTGTCTGTCAGTGGCAGCCCTATCCTGTCCAGGGTATAAGCCACCTCTCACCCTAAGTTCAAGCCCTCCCCTGTCCACACCAAATCACCTACTGCAATATGCAGGTTCAGAAAATAAACTGATAGATGGTTGGCTTTGGGTCTACCTAAATTTAACAACATTTCAAGGCAGATGCAAGACTATATTATATAGTATGTCTTGTTGAATTCCATGCCAGTCACACCTTGGCATAACAGCACCCCATCTGTATGTCAACTTAATTAAGAGCAGAGAAACAGGGAATTGGGCATTTGTGGAGTACTCTACTGCTCTGAATATAACATGACCCTACTTAAAAGATGACCCACCCCTATCAAGACATTTGCGGGAAAAAAAAAATTCTCAAGAAATTGTCTTCCTTTTTTAAAAAAGAAGAAAGAAATGGCTTTTACTTGAATGTGATGCCAATAAAAGCCCATTTTATTGACCACCCCTCATGTGTTTTCTCAAGGCTGTGCTAACAAGCTAATGCTTTTAGGGCCATTATAGGCTTTTCTGTCTGTTAACATTAAGATGGTCTTTCCACACTGTATTGCTTGGCTGCTTCAGAGTTGTTTGATGGCTCTGCTGCGCTTATCACAGTAAAATGATAGTTTACATCTTTTCCTCGGTTAATGGTTAACCTACCACATTTTTGAGGCACCCTCAGGGTGATCACTGTCTCTTTGTTATTCACCACTTTAAGCTAGTTTCTGGTATTTGGCTCCACCTGCTGTTGAGCATGTGTATGACATGTAAATGTCTGGACCCTGAATATAAAACACGATTTATTTCAAATTCATATCCAAGTGCGTGGGAGGGGGGACCCCACACATACTATATTTGGAACAGCAGTAATGTTTTTTCAGTCATGATTAACTACCTTTCAAAAGCTGCTGTGGAAAACATTTAAAATTGTAACTTACTCAAAGAAAGCTGGAAAACAAAAACATTGTCGGTACAAATTTAAAGTGTGTCAGTCAGTCTGTCCTGGTCAACAAAAATATAAACGCAACACTTTTGGTTTTGCGCCCATTTTGTATGAGATGAACTCAAAGATCTAAAACTTTTTCCACATACACAATATCACCATTTCCCTCAAATATTGTTCACAAACCAGTCTAAATCTGTGATAGTGAGCACTTCTCCTTTGCTGAGATAATCCATCCCACCTCACAGTTGTGCCATATCAAGATGCTGATTAGACACCATGATTAGTGCACATGTGTGCCTTAGACTGCCCACAATAAAAGGCCACTCTGTTGCTCGTGTACTGAATGTTCATTTCTCTACCATAAGCCGTCTCCAAAGGCGTTTCAGAGAATTTGGCAGTACATCCAACCAGCCTCACAACCGCAGACCACGTGTAACCACACCAGCCCAGGACCTCCACATCCAGCATGTTCACCTCCAAGATCGTCTGAGACCAGCCACTCGGACAGCTGCTGAAACAATCGGTTTGCATAACCAAAGAATTTCTGCACAAACTGTCAGAAACCGTCTCAGGGAAGCTCATCTGCATGCTCGTCGTCCTCATCGGGGTCTCGACCTGACTCCAGTTCGTCGTCGTAACCGACTTGAGTGGGCAAATGCTCACATTCGCTGGCGTTTGGCACGTTAGAGAGGTGTTCTCTTCATGGATGAATCTCGGTTCACACTGTTCAGGGCAGATGGCAGACAGCGTGTGTGGCGTCGTGTGGGTGAGCGGTTTTCTGATGTCAGTGTTGTGGATCGAGTGGCCCATGGTGGCGGTGGGGTTATGGTATGGGCAGGCGTCTGTTATGGACGAAGAACACAGGTACATTTATTGATGGCATTTTGAATGCACAGAGATACCGTGACGAGATCCTGAGGCCCATTGTTGTGCCATACATCCAAGAACATCACCTCATGTTGCAGCAGGATAATGCACGGCCCCATGTTGCAAGGATCTGTACACAATTCTTGGAAGCTGAAAATGTCCCAGTTCTTGCATGGCCGGCATACTCACCGGACATGTCACCCATTGAGCATGTTTGGGATGCTCTGGACCGGCGTATACGACAGCGTGTACCAGTTCCTGCCAATATCCAGCAACTTCGCACAGCCATTGAAGAGGAGTGGACCAACATTCCACAGGCCACAATTGACAACCTGATCAACTCTGCGAAGGAGATGTGTTGCACTGCATGAGGCAATGGTGGTCACACCAGATACTGACTGGTATCCCCCCAATAAAACAAAACTGCACCTTTCAGAGTGGCCTTTTATTGTGGACAGTCTTATACATACATACATACATACATACATACATACATACATATATACTTATACATTATATACTTGTAAATTGTAGAATAGTTACATTTTCATGATTGAGTGGCACCAATAACAGAGCAGAACCTGCATATATACGAGGGCTGTCCTGTAAGTATAGGTCCTTTTTATTTTTTTTCAAAAACTATATGGATTTCATTCATATGTTTTACGTCAGACATGCTTGAACCCTCGTGCGCATGCGTGGAGTTTTTTCCATGCCTGTCGGTGACGTCATGCGCCTGTGAGCACTCCGTGGGAGGAGTCGTCAGCCCTCGTCGGAAATTCCTTTGTCTGAGAATGTTGCTGAAGACTGGCGCTTGTTTGATCAAAATTTTTTCTAACCTGTGAGACACATCGAAGTGGACACGGTTCGAAAAATTAAGTGGTTTTCAGTGAAAATTTTAACAGCTGATGAGAGATTTTGAGGTGATTCTGTCGCTTTAAGGACTTTTCACGGTGCGAGACGTCGTGCAGCGCTCTCAGGCGGCGTCATCAGCCTGTTCAAGCTTAAAAACCTCCCACATTTCAGGCTCTATTGATCCAGGACGTTGTGAGAGAACAGAGAAGTTTCAGAAGAAGTCGGTTTCAGCATTTTATCGGATATTCCACTGTTAAAGGAGATTTTTTAATGAAAGAAGTGCGGACGGTCCGCGCGTCGGGACGCAGCCGACTGGTGCGGCGGCACAGGAAAAAACACTCCGTGTTGATAACCATTTGTAAAATCCAGGCGGCTTTTGATGGCTTTCAGTGGAGTGAGTATATGAGAAATTGTTTATCAGCTGGAGATGTTCCAACTTGTCCTCAAGGCTTCCAACAGAGGTGTTTTTCCTGTGGCGGAGCGTCGCGGCGGCTGCGAGCCGACGAGGGGCTGGACGACTCCTCCCACAAGGAGTGCTCACAGGCGAATGACATCACCGACAGGCGTGGAAAAACTCACGCATGCGCACGAGGGTTCAAGCATGTCTGACGTAAAAACATATGAATGAAATCCATATAGTTTTAGAAAAAAATAAAAAGGACCTATACTTTACGGACAGCCCTCATATACCTTCTATTATAATTTAAATTTTGTTCCAAACACAGATCCATAGGGGACTGAGGGAATGTTTTTCACTTTTGGTCATTTCTCCTAAACAACCAATGCACGGACATCAATAAAATAAAAATCATGCAAATGAGCAAAGAGCTGGAATACAGGTTGGGGTTAATGTACATCAAGGGCCTCCTGCAAAGAAATGCGCTCTACTGAGTGTCCCTCTAGTTTCCTCAAACAAAAGCAGCATCCGTTTCAAATTTCAGCGACCTCTGGTTCAGTGAACTTGTTGACATGTTCTTCTTGTTGCTTGAAGCAAAGGAAACACAGCGCATCCTGCACACGTCATCCTGTTTGATCATTTGTCCCCAAGTGTCTGCAGAAACAAATAAAAAGAGACTCTTTATTTATGCAAACTGGAACATGTCAGCAATCACATGAAGTTGCTTTCTTTATGGTTTCCATGAGACAAAGCTTTTATTTTATTTTATTTTTTTTCTTCCATTTGCCGTGCTGGCTGCACACTGCAGTGATCTTGTAATGATAACATTAGTGCTGGGATTTACACTCTGTAAGCAGAGCCAGAGGCTTCATTCCAGCTGTTCGTTCCCAAAAATGTGTGTTTTGTTCCTAGCTTGTGTAACTGCTGCCACGTTACAACAAGGAAGGTAAAAATCCCAGGGCTGCAAGATCCAGCATCTGGTGGCAGATGTTTGTGCACCTTGTAACATTTGATTGGAAGCTCATTTGCTTTTGAGTTGGGTGGTAATTTATTTTTATTGTTTTATTATTTTTTTAAACCTCCACCAAGGTATGTTTGTGAATAGGCTCATGACACAAAAACTAATAACTTACCAAACAGATGCTTGGATGGGTGAGTTAGTCCATCTCAACTTTGTGGAGGCAACAACAGAGCACAATAAAAATGTTCTCGTGACACACTGGGGGGAAAAAAAGATCAGATGAGGAGGAAGTGATGATACGATGATGAATTATGATGCACCAGATCAATCAAAAAAGCAACTCTGTTGTGCATGTGTAATATTTTATAGTCCATGTCTGCAACTTGCTTGATGGATTATGTAAATTAAGAACATCTGTGGTGTAGCGTCCCCGGCTGAATGATGGTCAGACTCTTTAACTGATGGTCCACGGTGTTTATTTTCATGAGCCTTGTGAACACTTGAACACACTGTAAAGAGCTATAAGTGTAGACAAAAACTAAATAAAAATATCCTCTTTCACCGCAATGAACCTACCTACTATACCATAGCCCACAATATTCACCCAAATAAAATTATGTATTTTTTAACTGTTATAGAAAAATCACTTTTCAACCTATTTAACCTAAAATCAACCTATATTTTAAGCTAATCTAAACACACAAATAAATCTCTTGCATTAAAAAAAAAAAATCTAATAAGTGACTCCTTTAACCTGAACCGGTTAAGATGCTAATTAGCATCCCTGCTACTGCTAGCTAAAACACAGAATCGTAAAACTGCATGAAACTATAAAAAACAACACAATTTGAGCTATGCACGAAATGTGATATGAAAAGAAATGACCACAAACCTTGTGCCCTTATCAGCCAGGTGCTAATTAAACAATATTGACTCCAGGAACTCTGCCTGTGAGATCTTAGCAACAGCGGCTGGTGTGAAGACAGTCCATAGCGGACAATGTAAGTTGATGCGAGTTTTTTCATTTTCACCACTGTTTTGTTTCTTTAATGCCCAGCAATGTGAAGCAGTGGTTGTACCAACAAAACGAGAAAGAATATTAAAATCCGTCATGAACACCAAGAGGATTATGTGTTACATCGATCATGTGTTACTATGGGGTAGAGGTGGGCGGATCAATCCTAATTATTGATAATATTGATACCAGCGCTGGTATGATATTGAATGATCCTCGTGTAAAAAGATCAATACTCAAGCTTTTTTCTCTCCCGCACGCACTGACTGCTGAGCATGCAGATTCAGCAAAGTCTACTCTCTGTCTGTAAGAGCAGCACTGCACTGTGTCACACAACACGGAGCAGCACACCCTCCCCCCTCTGGTCTTTTGTTGTTGCGCCGTCACGTGGCTCAGAGGCACCAGCCAACAGCCATGCAGGTAAGCTCAGCCTGGCCCGCCCACCTCAGCCCTCTCATTGAGTCAGCCCTCTACCTCAGGAGATTTTGTTTTAAGTTGTGTTGTGATTGATATTTTTTAAACAAAAATGTTGATTGTGATAATAAAGTATTTTGTTGTTTGGTGAAATTCTATCCTAGGTCTTTTGAATCTTTTGGATCTGTGAAGCTTAAATATGAAAAAAGTATCGGTATCTGTATCGATATCGGCGATACTGGGCCTGTATTTACTTGGTATCGGATCAATACCGAAATTCCCAGTATCGCCCACCTCTACTATGGGGTGAAATAATCAGCAGCTGGCTCCTCCTGGAGTAGACTAGCAGCAATTCACAATGCATACGTGGCATAAATGATATAAAATAAAAAAAAATACCGGGTGTGTCTATGAGGTAGGAATAAATATCAGAATATTCATTGAACATCTGACCATTGTGTGGGATCATTTTTCCATCGTCCAACTTCGTGTTGGCAGGACGAGATGCCTGTCCTGCTGTTGCGAATTTTGTTTTATATCACTCCCGGGTGATATATCCAAACCCTCTGAATAGTTGAAGGCCACACTAAGGTCCTAACAACAGAAATATAAGAAATTCACAACAAATAATTAAATCTGCAATTCAAGATCAAATGTAAAATGCACCGACAGCCATAGATTTTCACACCAACCTGACGCGAAAGTAAACTGGCAGTGACGTGGCCATGACCAGTCACTTACTTTTCTTCCCGTCAACGTCAGCAGGCACACTTTACTATACAGACACACCGATGACAAAACATCAGATAATTCTGTTTTTCGGTGAGATGCTTTTCAAAATTAAAGCAGTAAATTTAATGTGGTGGTAATGAACAAATAACCTGGCTTTAAAGAACGCTCAGAAAATAAATGAATTAACATGGAAAAAACAACAACACATTTTTAGAAATTGTCAGCTAACACTTGACGTTGGAAACCTTGGGGAGAAACATGATGCCCACGCAGCATTTAAATGGATAATGGATGGATGGGAATGTAACAACAGAACAGGAAAAATAACCGGAATTACAGAATAGATAGATGTGTGGCGGGGGATGATACTTAACTTGTTGCTGTTACTGCAAATTAGTGATGCCAAACTCTAATAGTGTTCGGAATGTTTCAAAACCTTTGAAACACCTGTATTTTGGAACTTGTTATAGTCTCTGTTTCAATAAAAAGACATCATGTGCTGTACGAAATGGTACCTTATACATCACTAACTGTTGTTTCAATAGATTTGCCACAATTTGTTGAACCACAATGAGTTTATATTGTATGTCTTGGTGTCATGTTGTGGGCTATGTATGTTTTCCTTGAGGGGAATAGAACATTTGTTTCATATTTGAGTTGATGTTTGATAATTTGGTTAGCAAAGTACAGCCAGAAAAATGCATTTATTAACAGATTAGTTCTTTTCAGAATTGGGAAAAATATATCAGATCGGCATCAGCAGATACTGGCTTGTTCCAGTATTGGTATTGTATCGGACATGAAAAAGTGAAATTATGCCACACCTTTAAACCCCTTCAACAACCATTTACAACCATTTAATTTTACAAGGAGAAAGTAGAAGATATTAACAAGCTGTAATGTGTATTATATCAGATTTGCTCATGACTGATTATATTTTAATGTTTGATATACTCACATTTTGCAGTAGTCAGGAAGTATCAAAATGTGAGTGTTGCCGAGGTGTTTTCTGAAGTCTTCTTTCCTTTGTCTCTTTCTCATCAGTTTCAAAATGTCACCGACTCAGTACATGCCCTGCTGCATAGTCGTTCTGTTGGCACTATTAGAACTTGTCCTGACCCAGTATGAGCACCTCGGCTACCCGCCGGGCTACATCGAGATGCAACAGGAGCACTACACCCCTCCGCAGCTGATGCCGGACACACCCAGGATCCAGCTGAGATTGGCGGGGAGACAAGAGGAAACACAAACGAGGGACGCGTGGAGGTTTTTTTACAATGGCGAATGGGGGTACAGTGTGTGATGACGACTTCACTATCCACGCCGCTCAGGTGGTGTGCCGAGAGCTGGGCTATGTGGAAGCCATCTCTTGGTCACCGTCGTCTAAATATGGAAAGGACAAGGTAGGTGGTATTTGCCGGAATGGGGGGGCCAGACTGATGCCATAATCCAACTGAATCATGCTGTATTCTTGGGGTTGGATTGACACAAGTGACGGGTAGATGTCATGGATCTGACCGTAACAAACATGACAATCCGGACTGCTTAGAGATCGAACGGTCAACAACGTGTAATGCAATATTTGCTGGAAACAATGATGTTACAGAATAATTCTGGATAGAACCACCCAGACAGATGGCCAGTCCTTCAACACCTCTCAAAAGTAACCATCTATCTGCGGAAGACAGGTGAAACACGGACGTGTCCTTGGCCTTCTCCAGCCAATGGGACTTTCACACACTGACACACCGAGATATATTTAAAACATTTTTAACACATTTAAACAAACAAAGGATGGTGATAATAATAATTAATCTGTTCCGATCTATAAAGTAATGGCTGATTATGCTCTTCTGTATCTGCAACTGTGTTAAACTACTTGACAGTTTAAAAGTACAGGACCATGGTGGCCTTGGCTAATTTTGATTCTGGAGGAGAAGCTAAGAAATAGCTGCCACATCCAAGGAAGGCAGCATGTGCACAAATCAGATCTTCCAAAATTAGGAAGGTTTAACAAAAACACAATACAGGACTCATTGATGGTCCTGTAATTAGAGTAAGTGGAGTAACCTTCAAATTCTTTATCATGGATCCACTGGATTGCAGGTGTACCTGCAGGTGACCATAATTCCATGTCCAGTAGTCTATGTTAAAGCTGTAGCGTGTAGGATTTCTTGGTGTTTATTGGCAGAAATGGAATATAGCATTCACAACCATCTATTCATTTGTTTTTAATTATCTACAACAATGTATCAATGTATTTCATACATTTTGAATAACCCCTTTGTGCGCCCCCCTCTTGGAGACCACCAGGAGGCCCAAAATGGACATGCGTTCAATACCTTTTACTAGTGCAGCAGGTAAGTGAAACAATCATTCAAATGGTGATAAAAGCATCAGATTCGGCAGAAATACTCCTTAGACACTCCTCTTTTGAACAAACCAATTTTCCATTTGACTTTTCAATCAGTGGTCAGGTAGGGGTCAATTGAAGAATTACACAGAGGTCAAAATTAAAAGATGCTCCAATCATATTGAAAAATATCCACATTATTTGCCTGATCATAAAGATTCCAAAAAGGTATAGTTTGGACTATCTGTGACTGAATTCTATGGAGTTATGGGATAAAAACAGCAAGAATGGTGACAACGGTCAGTGTCATTTTGTACAGGGGTCAAAAGTTAAAGTTGCTCCAATTTTGGTAAAAAGTGATGCAAATTATTGGTTGAGCTAATAGGATTAATAAATGGAATAGTTTTGACAGTGTTGAATGCTTGGTCTCCAAAGTAAAGGTCAAACAAGGTCTACGTCTATTGGATTCTATGACATGTGACATATGTTACCCCATAACGTGATAAGTAAGGATGATACATGGTCCAAACTATTCCTTTTTAAAACCGTGTTAACTCAACTAGTAATTTGCATCACTTATTACCAAAATTAGAGCAACTTTAACTTTTGACCCCTGTACAAAATGACACTCACCTTTGTCACCATTGTTGCTGTTTTTATCCCATAACTCCATAGAATTCAGTCACAGATAGTCCAAACTATACCTTTTTGGAATCTTTATGATCAGGCAAATAATGTGGAATATTTTTCAATATGATTGGAGCATGTTTTAATTTTGACCTCTGTGTAATTCTTCAATTGACCCCTACCTGACCACTGATTGAAAATTCAAGTGGCCAATTGGTTTTTTCTAAAGAGGATTGTCTGAGGAGTATTTCTGCCAAATTTGATGCTTTTATCACCATTTGCAGGATTCCCCTCTAAATATTCTCTTATCTGCTGCACTATACGTCTTGTAGTGCAACCACAAGGCTGAAGGAAAAAACAAGAGGAAGCAGTGGTAGCTCTCCAATACACTGTCTACTGGTTGCTAGTTCAGGCTAACAAGTTTTAGCCCCTCATTTTTTGGGGAAATAGAGGATCATACTTGTTTATGACAAATGAAGGCAAGGGAGCATAAACCCCATCTCCAAGGAAACAAAAACGTGAAGGGAAACATAATCGTGACTTGCAATGCCATGTTGCAATCTGTAACCTCACCACTAGATCACACAAAATCCTGCACACTGTACCTTTAAAATGTCTACAGAGAAAAAGTATTAGCAAAAAAGGAATATGTTAATGACTTCTATCCACACCTTTACACCAGCCACATGTATTGTGTATGGCTTTATGCATACTCATTGTGCACGACAGCCCACGATCAATGTAAAAATCAAACACCAGGTGCAACACACCCAGGACTGTCTGTTGTTGCTTACCGGGCATGTGCTAGTGTGGAGGATGCCATTCTCTACATCAGTGATTCTCAACCGGGGTGCCGTGATCGATCATCAGGGGCACCGTGGGTATTTTTCATATTCGCGATTATTTTTCATATTCGCGATTACCGTGAATTATTTATTTTATCCACAAAGCATAAAACGACAGAATCTGACGTCAAACGTGCTGCAGCCTCGCTCTCGTCTTAAGGCGGGACAATAACAAGGAGGCTGACGGCCGATTAAAACAGTGCCGTCTTCTTCAAAAGCCGTCTAAAATGCGGAGCTGTCGGTGTGTGTGTCTGTGCCTGTGTGTGCGCACGCGCAGAGTTAACAGGCTGCAGACTGCGAAGGAGGGGGTGGGTGAGGGAGATTCCTGAATGCAGGCGCGACACGTTCAGTGCGCAGCGAGCGCAGAGCAGAGAGAGGATTTTAACCCGAGTGAACATGTTAAAAAAACGAAAACGTGAAGTTGCCTTTACTTCTCTCTGAACTTTCTCTAAAGGTGTGATTCTGCCGTTACCGTCCTGTTCACACCATGTGCGCGTCATATGCTGAATTTATGAGATCATGAGATGAAATAAACGGTCAAATATCTTTAAAAACATATTTAAAAAATAAGAATATATGAATGAACTGAGCCACAAAAAAAAAAACAATGTTCAGACGCACAGATCACAAAAAGCAGGTGAGAACTCTGAACGTATTTTCCAAAGGTATTTATTTGTTCAGTCTTGAGCTTAGTGCAGTGTTTAAGCACAAAACGTGACTGATGAGGAGAAACAATTTTAGAAATGCAACAGAAACAACCACAAATCAGAAAAAGTTGGGACTGTATGTAAAATGAAGATAAAAATAAAATGTTGCACCATTCCCAGTTTCTCCACTCACAAAAGCCAAACGTTCTTCCAGAGTTGTGTAATAATACTAATGCTTGAGGATTTTCAAAATGCGGTGTTTTCTGTATCAATTTTCTATTGCGATAATTGGGTTTTGCGCAAAACCAGAGGTAATAGTATTATAATATTATTTTGGTTGGTGGTGTGCCGCAGGATTTTGTAAATATAAAAAGGGTGCAAATCACTGCTCTACATGCTACACCGAGCCCACTCACCCGGATAAGGGACGTGGCACAGTGAGGATTCTCTTCCCGGACCCCTTGTGCTTCACGACAAACTGAACATTACCATCCCTGGTTCTCAAGACCAGGCACCTAAGTGGCTCTACTCTACTCTTTTCTACTCTCCTATTTTAATCTTCCTTTTTAGATATTTAGATATACCTTTGTATACTGGTATAGTTCCACTTTAGGATTGGAATATAATATATAAGATATACCTTACTGAATTTTCATGATGTGAGTGGACCCCTGTCTGACACTGTGATTAGCAGCACCGGAGCACCCCAGGGCACAGTGCTGGCCCCTTTTCTCTTCACTCTGTACACCTTGAACATCTGCTACAACTCTGAGCTGTGTCATGTCCAGATGTTTGCAGATGACACAGCCATTGTTGGATGCATCAGGGATGACAGAGAGGAGGAGTACAGGAGCCTAGTGAAGGATTTTGCTGCCTGGTGCCACACAAACCATGTACAGCTCAACACCTCGATGACCAAGGAGCTGGTCATTGACTTTGGGAAGTCCAGACCAAGACCATGACCGGTTCTGATTGAGGGAGCTGAGCTGATGGCTGTGGATTCCTACAAGTACCTCGGGCTGTGGCTGGACAGCAAACTGGACTGGACAACCCACACCAACCACCTGTACAGAAAGGGACAGAGCGGGCTTTACTTTCTGAGGAAGCTGCAGTCATTTAACATCTGCAGGAAACTCCTGTGGATGTTTACCAATCCGTAGTAACCAGGGTCCTCTTTTACACCGTGCTGTTATGGGGGGGCAGCACATTCAAGAAGGACATATCCAGGCTGGGCAAACTGATCAGGTGGGCTGGCTCTGTGGTTGGCATGAAGCTGGACTCTCTGGTGACGGTGGCAGAGAAGAGACCACTGGACAAACTGCTGGACATTTTGGACGATGCCAGTCACCCTCTGCACACCGTCATCAGCAACCAGAGGAGCCTCTTCAGCCACAGATTGCTCCTTCCCAAGTGCAGGACCAACAGACTGAAAAACTCCTTTGTCCCTCAGGTCATCAGACTGTACAACTCCACACTCAGGGGGAGGAGTAACAGTAAGACAGAGGACGGGAAGGAGAGGAACAACAGAATCCAGTAAGTCAGCAGCAAGCAGTATTTTTCATATTTATATTTATTTTTACTTTTACTTTTTATACTCTGTGTGTTGCTATCCAATGCTGCCAGAACCTCAATTTCCCTTAGTGAGTCTTCCCAAGGGATTAATAAAGTTCTGTCTAATCAAATAAATGAATAAATAAAAAAATTGTAACTGCACATATGCGCAGAGAGAGGGTGGCTCATGGGGCCTTGAAGTCCATCTGTGGCACCTGGGTTCCTCTGCAGCTATTGGACTATTGGACTCTCTGGGTGTGCCTGCAGCCTCGTGGTGTCTGGTCAGCTGTGAGACCCCTTTACTCCTTTTACAACATCTGACTCTATATTCTAAGTCTTCCAAGTTCTTTCTTTTCCATCTGTCTGATCTTGCACACTCTTTGTTGTTTGTATGTTTGCCTCCACTTGTTTTGGGCTGTAACCTCTTCTCCCTTTGGCAAGCATGTATGTTTGTTGTAATTTTCACAGTCTGGTCTCCTCTAAATGGAATAATTCCTCTCTGTGGATACACCGATCCATCCACCATGAGCTGAACTTCTTTTGTTTCATCAGGACCTGTCTGGTTTGACAATCTCCACTGCACTGGCAAAGAGAAAACCTTGGCGCTCTGCCCCTCCAATGGGATTGGGGTTTCAGACTGTAAACACAGCGAAGATGTGGGAGTGCTGTGCAGTGACAAGAGGATCCCAGGATTTAAATTTGTCAACACCCTGCCCAACCACGTGGAGGTAAGCCTTGATGACACACAGACGCATCGAGGCAAGTGTCATGAAACAGTTGGTTTGTCAGAACGTTTAATTTGCAGCTTCCATAATGTTGCTCTATAGGCATGAGAATTTTCAGGATTCTTCTTGAATTCTGGAATTTTTAGGATGATTTGGATGAAATATTGTGGACTTTTTTGAAGATTCTACTTGGCTGCCAAAATAAGACCTAAAATGGGTCTGATTTTGCCTAAAACCCAGGAGCTCCTCCAGTGGGCTAGAGATCCCTGGCCAACCTTCAGGATGTCTCATTCTCATGCTTGTTGAGGGGATCACAATGCCTGGTTTTAACCTTGATGAATGGAACATTTGTTTTCCAGTACATTGTGAGCTTGCACTGTGACAGCTTGGCTGTACTGTGGAGATATTGAGAACAAGTCACTTTTTTTTATATATAAGTTTGATTTATATGCTGATAAATCATACATTCCTTATGAATAATAATAATAATTATGATGATGACAATTTATGTAGGACTTTCCCAGGAATAAACTGAAAATATAAGAATAAATGCCAGTAATATAAAGTACATTACAACAATGCACAAAAACCCAAATTGACGAGCTGATGGAACAAAAATGGCGCGACTTATACTCCGATGCAATTTTTATGTGGGTTTTTCAACTTCAAGAGGCATTTTATAATAGGCTATACTTATACTACTAATAGGTATTATGTTCAATAGAATGTCTTGGATGTACATGGGATGGAGTCTGTCTGCCAACAAGGAAGATTATCCATGGTACTGCATACCACTATCGTATATGTTGATTTTGTTTTTGTCTCACAAAGTTACTGTTACTCTTGCAAGAGCTATGTGCTCATCTTTGAAGACATGGAAGTGGCAGCAAAACCAACTTAACCAATTTCTAGACATTAAAATCAAGTCATAAACTGGTACAGTGCAGTGCCCGTAGGAAGTTTGTACTTGTAGCTAAAAAAAAATTTTGCAGATGACACAGCCATTGTTGGGTGCATCAGGGATGACAGAGAGGACGAGTACAGGAGCCTAGTAAAGGACTTTGCTGCCTGGTGCAACACAAACCATGTACAGCTCAACATCTCGAAGACCAAGGAGCTGGTCATTGACTTTGGGAAATCCAGACCAAGACCATGACCGGTTCTGATTGAGGGAGCTGAGCTGATGGCTGTAGAATCCTACAAGTACCTCAGGCTGTGGCTGGACAGCAAACTGGACTAGACAACCCACACCAACCACCTGTACAGGAATGGACAGAGCAGGCTGGACTTTCTGAGGAGGCTGCGGTTATTTATAGATAGATAGATAAAGGGTCTGTGCATCGATGTCATCGTATCTGTTATTTTAACTTCAATTTTAGAAGGAATTTTTGCTGTGTTTGGTGTGCTACTTGTACTGATGCATGCAAAGATGCATCAGCATCACAAAAATCAGACGCATCACACTCATTGTTAATAATTTAAAACAGTCATGGGTGGGCTAATGGTGAAGTTACGAACAGGAACAATCAGTGAGAGGTGAGCAAGGCTCGAGCTGGCAGTGATCAAAAGTGATGGCGGATGTATGGAACTTTGCAGACTCTTCATACAAAAGGGTGACTTGTTTTTTGTTCATGTTCCAAGTTATCTTATGTGCCATTAATTGGGAGTTTGTTTAAAATTAGTGACTTCAGATTTGAGAGTGACTTGTCCCACCTCTGGGCTCATTTGTAGGTGGCCATGCTGATATGGTTGGGAGTTGGGAGATGATGCTTCTTCATTTTCAATTGTGCAAAGGTGGGAGATGGAATTCAAGAGTAAGTGAGGAGACTTTGTAGATGTCATAAGGTCCTCCACAAAGGAAAACACTGGTCAGGACAGACAAACATTTGACTGTTTGATCAATGCACAACAAAATGTTCTTGCATTTGAAAAACTCGTGATGGAAGAACTTGGAATAGCAAAGTTCTGAGCTTTCTCGATGTCATGCAGTTTGACTGCTGCTACATCAGACTGATTTTGCCAAGTGACAATTAGAAGTAGGTCCTCTTCATGTAACTTGAACCTGTTAATGAAAGTTCTCAGGTGGTAGACATTTACGTAGACATTTACTCTGCAAAAAGTGGACTTCTGGTGCTTCAAACTGTTTCTCCATTCAGCCAAGTAACATCTGACAAGGGAAGTGAAGGCTTTGAGTTTTTTTTTTTTTTGATGCAACAGCATTGATTACCTTCTAGAGGGATAGGCTGTAAACCTGTAGTACTACAGTATATGAAGGCGATGAAGCAGTTATATAAGGCTTTCAAGGCAAATCACTGGAAAGTTAACAAATGTTCTCTGGTTTCATCGGGTTAACAACAAGCTCAAGCTTCTTTGTCTGAGTGACATGTTTGCCTCATGGAGTCGCCATTTATTGTTCAGAAAGACATCCGCAGTAGGCGTCACATAGTGGACTCTATGTGTAACCAGGTGTAAACGGGGATTAAGGAATATCAACTAATCTGATAAGGATCCACACACTCCTAATCTTTCCACATAGAGCCAAGAACCTGTTGCTACTTTTCTTTCAACAGTACTTCAAATTGCCTGAAGTCAAACAATTTCTGAGAAGGTAAAATAATTGCTAGGTGTTGCACTCATAAATGTCAAAATTGTTTGCCTGGACTTTGAAAGCCCTGCTGGGCACCACTGTTCAGGTTGGACAGAAAGTACCGAGCTAATTGTCACCACAAGCAAACAGACCTCATGAGCGTACATTCCAAAGTTATGAGCAAATCTAGCCCAGGACCATCTCAATGTGTTGGCCAGCTGTTTTTCTTCTGTTGAAATTTTTAAAAAGGTACATATAGTATCTCAACAGGTCATGTGACAGTTCCTGTCTGGGAGTCAATATGACATTGTCTCCATTTGGGGCTGGTCCAGTTTGATTAACTTGGGATATTTCAGCAAGTACAGACAGACCTCTATAGAGACAACATGCATGGGGATGCACACGTCAGGATATGGAAAGCAGCTGGAGAGAACTGCATCCAACCTGGCTGAAGAGAGAAGCCTGAAACAGCAGGGTGGTCCATTGAGTGGGCGGATGAAGGACTTGACCTGGAAAAGGCAAGTGGTGAAGAAGAGCCAAAGGAAGACCAAAGAACCACAGAGGGTGGAGAGGAGGAAGACACCAATGCCACGACGAGAGATCCAGTTAAAGTTACAGTTTGTAGGATTTATGGCTGTTTGTTCCCAGAAATGGAATCTGGTCATTAGTGCATAATTACCTACAACAACAATTTGACATGCTTTCATAAGATTAGAATAATCCCTTCATATCTATGTTAGAGTGGGTCCCCAAGGGACTTCCTTACTCTGTCTGTCACATTTTTGCAGCGCCACATTTTGAAGTTTGCTGAAATACATATTGTTTTTTTTTAAAGGAAGCAGGTGGGTTCAGCTAAATGAACTGAGTCTACGCTAACCATTCTTAAAGCTAGATTATTTTTGTATTTAGGGTTAAGGTGTTTTTGTTGATCATTGTTTAGTTGTGTACACTTTGTTTTTCTATCTTGTAAATATGTAGTATAAAATCACACACATTGCATGTATGTATATACGAGGGCTGTCAATAAAGTAATGGTCCTTTTTATTTTTTTCAAAAACTATATGGATTTCATTCATATGTTTTTACGTCAGACATGCTTGAACCCTCGTGCGCATGCGTGAGTTTTTCCACGCCTGTCGGTGACGTCATTCGCCTGTGAGCACTCCTTGTGGGAGGAGTCGTCCAGCCCCTCGTCGGAATTCCTTTGTCTGAGAAGTTGCTGAGAGACTGGCGCGTTGTTTGATCAAAATTTTTTCTAAACCTGTGAGACACATCGAAGTGGACACGGTTCGAAAAATTAAGCTGGTTTTCAGTGAAAATTTTAACGGCTGATGAGAGATTTTGAGGTGATTCTGTCGCTTTAAGGACTTCCCACGGTGCGAGACGTCGCTCAGCGCTCTCAGCCGCCGTCGTCAGCCTGTTTCAAGCTTAAAACCTCCACATTTCAGGCTCTATTGATCCAGGACGTCGTGAGAGAACAGAGAAGTTCAGAAGAAGTCGGTTTCAGCATTTTATCCGGATATTCCACTGTTAAAGGAGATTTTTTTAATGAAAGACGTGCGGACGGGTCCGCGCGTCGGGACGCAGCCGCCGCGACGCTCCGCCACAGGAAAAACACCTCTGTTGAAAGCCTTAAGGACAAGTTGGAACATGTCCTGCCTGTTAAACAATTTCTCATATACTCACTCCACTGAAAGCCATCAAAAGCCGCCTGGATTTTACAAATGGTTATCAACACGGAGGTGTTTTTCCTGTGCCGCCGCACCGCGTCGGCTGCGTCCCGACGCGCGGATCCGTCCGCACGTCTTTCATTAAAAAAATCTCCTTTAACAGTGGAATATCCGGATAAAATGCTGAAACCGACTTCTTCTGAAACTTCTCTGTTCTCTCACGACGTCCTGGATCAATAGAGCCTGAAATGTGGAGGTTTTCAGCTTGAACAGGCTGACGACGGCGGCTGAGAGTGCTGAGCGACGTCTCGCACCGTGAAAAGTCCTTAAAGCGACAGTATCACCTCAAAATCTCTCATCAGCCGTTAAAATTTTCACTGAAAACCAGCTTAATTTTTCGAACCGTGTCCACTTCGATGTGTCTCACAGGTTTAGAAAATAGTTTGATCAAACAAAGCGCCAGTCTCTCAACAACTTCTCAGACAAAGGAATTCCGACGAGGGGCTGGACGACTCCTCCCACAAGGAGTGCTCACAGGCGAATGACGTCACCGACAGGCATGGAAAAACTCACGCATGCGCACGAGGGTTCAAGCATGTCTGACGTAAAAACATATGAATGAAATCCATATCGTTTTTGAAAAAAATAAAAAGAACCCTTACTTTATTGACAGCCCTCGTATGTACTGTATGTGTAGGTGTATGTATATAGGTATATATATATATATATATATATATATATATATATATATATATATACATCCATCCATCCATTTTCTTCCGCTTTATCCGGAGTCGGGTCGCGGGGGCAGCAGCTCAAGCAAAGCCGCCCAGACCTCCTGATCCACACACACCTCCCCCAGCTCCTCCTGGGGAACCCCAAGGCGTTCCCAAGCCAGCCGAGAGATGTAGTCCCTCCAGCGTGTCCTGGGTCTTCCCCGGGGCCTCCTCCCAGTGGGACGTGCCCGGAACACCAAACCAGCGAGGCGTCCAGGGGGCATCCGGAAAAGATGCCCGAGCCACCTCAACTGACTCTTTTCGACGTGGAGGAGCAGCGGCTTGACTCCGAGCTCCTTCCGAGTGACCGAGCTCCTCACCCTATCTCTAAGGGAGCGCCCAGCCACCCTGCAGAGGAAACTCATCTCGGCTGCTGGTACTCGCGGTCTCGTTATATATATATATATATATATATATATATATATATATATATATATATACATATACATATTTGGGGCATATGTAATAATTGGTAGTGGGGGAGAAAGGGTTGGGATAAATAAGCTGATGCTTCACTATGTTGGGTACATAGTATTAATTATTTATTTATTTGTCTTCTGTTTTTATTTGTCTAATTATATTGGGTGTGTCGTGTCTTTTTCACTCTTCGCTTATCTTCTGTCACATGTTCGAAGTAAACAGTAAATATTTATATATTTATATACAATTTATATACAATTATACAGTTATAGACAATTTAAATATTTATATAAAGATATGGTGTTCACTAGATATGTTTATGATGATGGGATTTGAGTTTGTGTTGTGTTAAATGTGTTTGTAGAATGGCCCAAGCAGAAGGTCACCCCTTAGAACCTGGTCTGCTTGAGGTTTCTTCCTTAATACATCACAATCTTTCCTTCAGAATCAGAGTTTTTCCTTACCACTGTCGCCTGTGTGCTTGCTCTGGGGGTTGGTAATGAGTATGTATGTATGTATGTATGTATATAAGGGGTGGGCGTTTATAAGCTTTGCTTCTGCTCACCCCCTTTTGGTCACACATGTCACTGTGGAATTGTCTTGTGCATCAGTTTTTTGTTATTGTTGAGTCTGTGTGCCAAATAAATTCATTCATTCATATTTATTTTTAACCATAACTAGCTTGTCGGCTTAGTGTTACATTGATGTATTTGGCACCTTCATCCAGTACGTCAAGAAAAATACTTAGTATGGAAAAGAGGACAGCAGCAAGACACGTCGGGTTGTAAAAGTCTCCATTCAGTCACTGGTTTTGTCTGCAGAGTGTCTGACTGCAGTCACTGTTTGTCAAGATCCTCCGTACCCATTAATATAAAGCTGCATCATGAGAAGGGGAAAAAATCATATTTATACCACTGCTCAGGAGGTCACGTGATCATTTTTTTGTTTGTCTATCTGATGTTTAGCAGGAATACTAACCCTAACCCTAACCCTCAAACCCTAACCCTAACCCTACTCAAAAAGCTTTTTAATCAATCCCCAGGAAAACTTGTGAAGAAGAATAACCCAAGAAATTACAGCGGTGATCAGGATACGTTAACTGTAGAACGTCTTTAGTTTCCTTTTCACTGGAAAAAAGGTGCATTTTTCACCATTTAGATTAATGTCTCACAACATTTTCAGCCTCTTTTTGTTTCTCTGTATGATTATCCAGTGGTTGTGTGGGGTTGACAGGTCAATGTGGCCCAACATTGAGCTGTCTGAAGTGCTGTTGTATACAGGCCATGGTCTATACATGTCACAAACCGCATGGTAAGACCACGGATCCCCAACAATATGATCTGGCACACAGTTCAATGATATACGTAACACATGGACTTGTATCATGTGATGCCAACTTTAGCACAACCTTTAGTGTTTCTGGAAAATCTTTCGGTGATGTTGTAGCATGTCTGACAACATTATGGGCTCAACGGAATTGGAAAACGTAATAAAGTTTGCAAATAAATAAAAAAATAGCTTTTGAACATCTTGAAAATTCCACTATGGTTCAAACAAGATCAAGGCACAATGGTGGAATATCTCAGTTCATCACAGACGCCCTCCTGAACTCTGTAAAATTTTCCAAGGTATGGAAAAGTTCAAATTGTGATGTTAGAAAAACCACGAATGAAGGTGAAAAGTGGTGATCTTGAGACCAGAGGATGTTTAGTTTGATTCCCAGTCACACAGGAAAATCATTAATGCCACTTGGGGCAAGACCTTAATGTTGACGTTGCTGCTGGTGTGCAGTTGAGTGCCTTGCATAGCTGTAATGCTGGCATCAGTGTGTGAGTATGTGTGAATGAACATCTACAGCAGATGGAAAAGCTCTGTAGAAATGTAGCCCACTTACCAAATAACAGGACTCCATGGATCAGTGTCACCCCAAGGACATTTCAACAATCACCTGCAAGCTTTCGGTTTGTGGAAAATCCACTGTTGTATTTATTTTGCTAAAGTATTTAGCTTATTTTGATCAATGATCAGTCTTGGTAAGAAAATTACTTAAATTTTTTGTGGATTAGGACCCAACCGCGAACATCCCCCCCCAATATACTTTCATCAGTTTCATACTGATCTTGACTAATCCTCTCAGTCATATTTGGAGGCTGATGGTGGTCCATACAGGGCCTGTACACCTCCAGGGCCCTGAGGCGAGCAAGGAAGCTAGTGGCCGATCCCTCTCACCCAGGACACAAATGTTTTGTCACCCTCCCCTCTGGCAGACAGCTGAAGTCCATCAGTACTAAAATCTGAAGACACAAAAACAGCTTCTTTCCATCTGCAGCTAGACTTATAAATAATGCCAGTGACCCCCATTTATCCTGCTCTCTCCAATCCCACAAAGTACAGACTGATCATCCCTGTACTGCTCATCTGCAGGCCTGCACAGCCCCATTCCACCATTCCATTATATCTATTTGACAGTAAACGTAGCTTTGCTGATTTGTCTGTTTGACTCCTGTACTTCTTACAGACATATTTTTTTCCTTTTTTTAAAAATTGTTGTTTATGCATCAATGGCTACATTTACATGCCGTTAATATTCGGGATAAGGTCAATATTCCGGTTTCTGAATCATTAGGAATAACCCGTTTACATGCTTAAGCAGACAGAGCTACTCCTGTATACATGGTCATTTGTATCATTTGGAATATCCCCATCTAAACAGCGAGGCACGTCTTCCACTGGTGCTTGATTTGGTCTGGTGTCCGTGCAAATCCTGCTTCGCGTAACTTTTCGGCCACCTTCTTGTAAATGTCACTATCTGGGTACTTTCTACCATCAATAAAACACATTATATTCATGTCTTTCACGATACTAATGAAGTACTTGGTTTCCTCCTCGCTCCAAAAGTGTGGTGCTGTGCTGCCGCGTCTGGATTTCCCCATGCTTGTTTACCTCTGCTTCTGTGGTGCCCGGTGGGTTGCGCGCGCCGCATACAAGTAGTTGCTGTACTCAAAAGACCAAGATTCCTTGCGGATAGGACATGCACAGAACACAAAATAATGTTCCTTTCTATGGGGATATTCTGATGCGCGTTTATATGACCTGATATTTGGGTTAGAAAAGGAGTAACCCAGGGGTCATATTCGGGTTTTTAAAAACCCAAATATCAGCATATTCAGGTTTTTGCGGGTGATTACATGGCTGTGGGCAACCGGGTTATTGCTAATATTCCGGTTATGAAAGGGTTATTGGCTGCATGTAAACGTAGTCATCGACACCAGATCAAATTCCTTGTATGTGAGGAGTTACTTGGCACTAAATTCAAGAACTGTTATTGGACCTCTGCGTGAAACATGGAATAATACAGAGAATTTTAAACAGATCTGGATAACAATCTGGTTCATTTACAATGATGATGTTAATGAAGTTACTTCTCCTTGTTGCAAGAAATATGGTAAAAAAAAAAAAAACATGCAGCAGTGCAGTTAATCCCACTTAAAACAATAATGATTAAATAATCTCAGGATTGTTCAGAGTTGGTGGAAGTGTAGAATGCACTCTTGTTTCTGGATGACTTTCTGTGCACAGACAGCGATAAAAGGTAAAGGAGAATAATATGCAGTGGAACACAGCTGGAGCGGTCTAGACATCCGAAATCACACCTCCAACTGCGAGAGTAAGCGGAAAAACTTTTCCATTCACTCGAAAGTCTAGTGGACTGTCGGTATACAAACCACCCACTGTTACACAACCTGGGTCTGGTCTTATCATCTGGATTTGGGGCTCTGGTGATTGTTTGTGACGGCAGCCATGACGACATGGCCGCTGGGGTTTCTATGGTGCCGGATGATTTGAGGCCTTTTGGAGAGCTCAGAGTTAGAACACAGGAAGCTGCAGCTTTATGTGCAGATGGCGATACATTAAGGACAACCAGTGACCCACAGAGTGAGTTCAGAGGTCAAACATGACCTTTGAGTTCACACTCCTCTGGGACTGAAAAAAAATGTGCCACTCTAAAACAACACAGCATCGACAAAATGTATTCACCTCCTGCAATATTAAAGAACTTTTAAAGACCAAAGGTTAAGAAAAAAAAAAACAGCAGGTCATGGAGCATTTTTAGTTTGTGCATCGACATTATGGAACGCTTCACCAGAAATAATGTTAGGAGGTCAAGTTCCACAAAGTTTTTCTAACTTATCGTTGCTAGACTTTGCTCTTGACTGCCTATAAAATCAATAGTCAAGAAACTTTTATTTTATTTTATTTCCTTAATATGTCTTAAATGTGAATTGTATGTTTTTTATTATTTTATTAATACTTTTTAAAACAATGTCAAATATATGGTGGCATTTATTGTTCTTTTTAATGTATTATATTTGTACAACACTTTGTGTGTACAACTGAAAGTTCTGTATACTACTACTATTACTAGTACTAATCATAATGATAATAATTGACATGCATTGTGAAAAGTAATTTGTAATTTACCTTCCATAGTTATTTGTCCTCGGGGGTACATGGTAAACATTCTCTGTACCCCATAATTCTACTGTTATCCATAAATATCTGGACTGGCAATTTTTTTTTTTTTTTTTTTGTAATTTTTGCCTCTTTTACACCACGATGGTTTTAAAATGAAACAGTCAAAATGTGAAGATGTGAGTGTGTTGTTCGCTTTCAGATTTAATTCAAGATATTGAGATAAAAAAAATTTCATTAAGCAGTCAGGAATTGCAGCCTTTTATATACAACATCAATTATTAAGAAATGGCCCTGCAACAGACTGGCGTCCTGTCCTGGGTGTACCCCACCTCGCGCTCTATGACTGCTGGGATAGGCTCCAGCCCCCCCCGCGACCCTTAACTGGACTAAGCGGTAAAAGATGAATGAATTATTAAGAAATACAAATATAATGGAGTGCTACATCTTCATAGCTTCTCAACACCAACGCTCTACCAGGTTAGCCAAAAGAAATCTGAATTTCATACATGAAATTGAAGAAACTTAAGAAGCTTTGCCTGTGACTATTTGGCCAACTTGCCACATCCTGTCCATAATTTATGTAGCTGTCATGATTCAGCCCATTCTGGGCTCTTGTTATGATCTGGACTCATGTTTGTATCGGTCTTCAATCCTCTGTCTTTAACTTTATGTTTACTATATGGAGCTCACTGGTTTCGTTCTCTGTTTATCATGGATTTTCTGTTCATCATTCTTTAGTCATTCTGTTCTAGTTTGTGTCCAGCCTTTGTTTTTCCCATTGTGTATTCATGAGTGGAATCACGTGTTCATTTTGGTTTTCATCATATGTTGAATTATCAGTTTATTTTACTGTTGCCTCTTGTGAGGTCCATTCTGGTTTAATCTGAGCTTTTATTTCTATTGTTGATTTATATGTATTTACATTTGTTTTCTGGTTAATTCTTTGTTTTTTCATGTTAGGTCTTTAATTTATTTGAACTTGGGTTTTTTTTTTCCTGAAAACCAGCCACTTTATCCTTATCTGACCCTCAGTCGTTCCCCCAAGGCTTGGTCACAACTGGATCCAGAACTCTGAGCTCTTTTGTTCACACACAAAAGGACAAACAGGAATAAAAACTTGCTTGTAGTTGTTGCTTGGATGCAAATTTTAATATCTATTTTTAAGTTACCTGAAGATCTGTATTAGATTGTAAAGGAAGAGCTACAAGGATTGCAGTCATCCAAAACATTTAAGATGTAGTGTCTGCAAATAAACAGGTCCTGACGGGAGATAAGGTGGTGAACTTTTTATAGATTTTGTAAACACATTGTTCCACATGGGTTGTAGTACATGTTCTTTTCTGGTCGCCTCAGTTTGTTTGGGGTTTTATGGTTTGCAATTTGTGCATATTTACCTTTGTGTTCCAGGCTACCGACCAGTAAACAACACACATTGTCACCCAGCGTTCAGGTGGTTTCTCTGGACTGTTTTTTGCACGTGCTTTACTATTTTTGTCGTGCATCTCGCCTGAATATTTGGGTTTGTATCATAGTGGCCAAAGTGAGGGTTGACCTGTCACAATAATAATAATAATAATAATAATAATAATAAATTTAATTTATAATGCACTTTACATTTACAATAAGGAAAAGTACAGTAATTAAAAGGAAAGATTAATAAAAACACAAACAAAAGGAGGCAGATTATTAAAACAATCATAAAACAATAGGGGAAGTAAAAATTTTAAAATCAATCACATGCATCCATCCCATTCCATTCCAACCCAAATCCAGCACTACAAAATTCCTGTCTTGACGGAATGTTTTGTGTGGCAGCGTCCATGCCGGTCCAACAACCTGTCCACAGTCATCAAAATGGCCTTTATGTGGCCGCGCATGCAACCTGGCTTCTCTGGGAAGCAGGTTCAAGTTGGCGTTCAGTGAAGAAGATCAACAAGTGGAACTTAAATAACTATGAGGTGCCGCCTCAGAAACGAAGGACATTCCCTACGGAGACGGGTCTACACAAAGGAACGTTATACAAAAGGCTGTGGAGATGTAATTAGTGTTGAGTAACATAAAGATTATAGCTGTTTTTGGGCCTCAGTTATGTATTTAAAAGCCTTTAAAAGGAAAGAAATTAGTATGTAGCATTGGATTCTTCCATGATCTCAAACTCTGTTCTATTCCCCTGTGATTTGGAAAGACAGCGGCGTAATGAAATAGAATTCTAATCTGGATCCAGTGAATGAAAAACTTTCTCTGACAAGCAGCGGCAGCAGCTCCTTTTGAGGCCGCTGGCTGAAGATCTCAGAGATAAGAGGTGCCTACGGGCTCAGTTTTCGTGCTTTGCCCTGTTCTTTTTAGCAGCGTGCTCAAACAAGCAGTGATGGAAAGCGGCTGTGGAAATAACAGACCTGGACCTCTCTGGCACGGTTCGGTTTTATGTCTTATTTCCTTTCTCTTTGACTGCAGCTTCTTTCTTTCTGCCCTCACGTACGCGTGGAGCTGTGAAGAACACTTTGGCATTTTCCCACTAGAGACCCAAAGGTCAAATCTTCCCCATAAACCTGCAGCTGTAAATTGACTTGTTACATCTCTGGGTGTTCACATTGAGAACTTTATGTGGCTTTCATGGTTCATATTGCCAAAGTTTCTACAGGTAGCTCGGCGGAATAAGGAGTTGATTGACCAGTGTGTAGATCTGGGTTCAATTCCCGGTCACAGTACTTGTCTGTGTCCTTGGACAAAACACAAAATGCATTATCCAAGTTTGCCCAGCTGTAAATGTGCATCCAATATGATTCCAGCCACTATAATAGTAAAAAAAAGGAGCTTAAAAACTATCCTCCCTCTGGCCACTCCAGAGCTCCGTGTTTGTGGACACCTTGGATGTCTGGTTCTTTAAAGTGCACAGCTTCTTTTTTTTTTCTTTTTTACTTTCCAGCTGCTCTCATTCTGGGTTTTAACAACAGAAATGTGTAGTGTGTGCATGTGTGTGTGTGTGCCTTCTTTCTGTTTTAACAAGTATGTAATACCATGCAGAAGGCCTGATGATGTAATACAAGAAATAGGTGCACATCACAGGGTTTTTGGACATGCCGCAGCTGCTGAACAGAGGTCTGATCTCACTAACACACACACACACACACACAATTAGAGCTACAACAATTATATGATTAATCATCAACTATTTTAATAGTCAATTAATCATTCTGAGTCCAAATTCTCTATTTTCAGGGTTTTATTTTAAACTAGGCTTTTTACTCCTCTCTTTCAATGAACTGAATGTCTTTGGTTTGTGAACAAAACAAGACACTTGAGTACGCTGAGAAACACTAATCAGTATTTTTAACCACTTTATAACATTTTAGGGCCCAATTCACAAATTGATTATTCTATAAGATGATCAATAGATTAACTAGTACTGAAATGATCATTAGTTGCAGCCCTATGAAATATGTCATGATTTTATTTTCTGTGTCTAAGGAAGAGGCAAAGCTGTGTGCAAAAATTTCTTCTATATGCATTTCTGCATTAATTCCTTTTGATTTTTGGCACTTTGTATAATTTAAATGTATCATTTAAATTTGATAAACTAAAGCACCGTGCGTGCTTGTAGAGCACAAACATCCGCCAACGCTAGTTTCCAATTCCACATATTTTTACCTTGGAAAACATTTTCAAGGTCAAAGTCCTGTTAGAAGTAAAGTAAGCTAAAATATTACACAAAATATAGATCAAAGGGGCTTTTCAATGTTAAAATCAAATATCCACTAAATCTGTAATAAGGATCAGATGCGGATCAAACTTAGTCTATTCTTTGAGAGTGCCAGTTTGCACCTCATTGTCACAAATGAGAGTGGTTGAGGCACTTTTGATTGAGATATAATGCAAAATGCACACCAAATGGGCTTTTCAATATTAAATTCAAATGTCCACAAAATCCACAATCTGGATCAGATTCAGCTCACACTTTGTCAGGCGATAGTGAGTGCCAGTCTGCACCTCACTTTCAAATATGAGAGTGATTGAGGCATGTTTGATTAAGATATAATGTAAAAAATATATTATATGGGGTTTTCAGTGTTAAATTAAAACAGGCACAAAATCTGTAATCCCGATTAGATCCGGATCAAACTTTATCAGTTGATAGTGAGTGCCAATCTGCACCTCACTTTCAAATATGAGAGTGATTGAGGCATGTTTGATTAAGATATAATGTAAAAAATATATGGGGTTTTCAATGTTAAATTAAAACGGGTACAAAATCTGTAATCCAGATCAGATCTGGATCAAACTTTATCAGTCGATAGGGAGTGCCAATCTGCACCTCACTTTCAAATATGAGAGTGATTGAGGCATGTTTGATTAAGATATAGTGTAAAATATACACTCAACAAAAATATAAACGCAACACTTTTGGTTTTGTTCCCATTTTGTACGAGATGAACTCAAAGATCTAAAACTTTTTCCACATACACAATATCACCATTTCTCTCAAATATTGTTCACAAACCAGTCTAAATCTGTGATAGTGAGCACTTCTCCTTTGCTGAGATAATCCATCCCACCTCACAGGTGTGCCATACCAAGATGCTGATTAGACACCACGATTAGTGCACAGGTGTGCCTTAGACTGCCCACAATAAAAGGCCACTCTGAAAGGTGCAGTTTTATCACACAGCACAATGCCACAGATGTCGCAAGATTTGAGGGAGCGTGCAATTGGCATGCTGACAGCAGGAATGTCAACCAGAGCTGTTGCTCGTGTATTGAATGTTCATGTCTCTACCATAAGCCGTCTCCAAAGTCGTTTCAGAGAATTTGGCAGTACATCCAACCAGCCTCACAACCGCAGACCACGTGTAACCACACCAGCCCAGGACCTCCACATCCAGCATGTTCACCTCCAAGATCGTCTGAGACCAGCCACTCGGACAGCTGCTGAAACAATCAGTTTGCATAACCAAAGAATTTCTGCACAAACTGTCAGAAACCGTCTCAGGGAAGCTCATCTGCATGCTCGGCATCCTCATCGGGGTCTCGACCTGACTCCAGTTCGTCTTCGTAACCGACTTCAGTGGGCAAATGCTCACATTCGCTGGCATTTGGCACATTGGAGAGGTGTTCTCTTCACAGATGATGCGAAGGAGATGTGTTGCACTGCATGAGGCAAATGGTGGTCACACCAGATACTGACTGGTATCCCCCCCCAATAAAACAAAACTACACCTTTCAGAGTGGCCTTTTATTGTGGGCAGTCTAAGGCACACCTGTGCACTAATCATGGTGTCTAATCAGCATCTTGATATGGCACACCTGTGAGGTGGGATGGATTATCTCAGCAAAGGAGAAGTGCTCACTATCACAGATTTAGACTGGTTTGTGAACAATATTTGAGGGAAATGGTGATATTGTGTATGTGGAAAAAGTTTTAGATCTTTGAGCTCATCTCATACAAAATGGGAGCAAAACCAAAAGTGTTGCGTTTATATTTTTGTTGAGTATATATTAAATGGGGTTGTCAATGTTAAATTAAAACGGGCACAAAATCTGTAACCCAGATCTGATCCAGATCAAACTTTATCAGTCGATAAAGGATACCATCTGACATAACATTGTCAAATATGAAAGAAATTCAATCGTTTTTGACAGAGTTATGAATTTGTCCTGACTTTGACCTTGACAAAAGTAATTATTAGCTGCAGCTCTGCACAACTGTAGCATAGTTGTCCCTGCTGAGATAAGGAGTGGTTTCTCTCTGATTCTGGCATCATGTACAACCCCTGGCAAAAAGTATGGAATCACCGGCCTCGGAGGATGTTCATTCAGTTGTTTAATTTTGTAGAAGAAAAGCAGATCACAGACATGACACAAAACTAAAGTCATTTCAAATGGCAACTTTCTGGCTTTAAGAAACATTATAAGAAATCAGGGAAAAAAATTGTGGGAGTCAGTAACGGTTACCTTTTTAGACCAAGCAGAGGGAAAAAAATATGGAATCACTCAATTCTGAGGAATAAATTATGGAATCACCCTGTAAATTTTCATCCCCAAAACTAACACCTGCATCAAATCAGATCTGCTCGTTAGTCTGCATCTAAAAAGGAGTGATCACACCTTGGAGAGCTGTTGCACCAAGTGGACTGACATGAATCATGGCTCCAACACGAGAGATGTCAATTGAAACAAAGGAGAGGATTAGAAAACTCTTAAAAGAGGGTAAATCATCACACAATGTTGCAAAAGATGTTAGTTGTTCACAGTCAGCTGTGTCTAAACTCTGGACCAAATACAAACAACATGGGAAGGTTGTTAAAGGCAAACATACTGGTAGACCAAGGAAGACATCAAAGCGTCAAGACAGAAAACTTAAAGCAATATGTCTCAAAAATCGAAAAATGTACAACAAAACAAATGAGGAACGAATGGGAGGAAACTGGAGTCAACGTCTGTGACCGAACTGTAAGAAACCGCCTAAAGGAAATGGGATTTACATACAGAAAAGCTAAACAAAAGCCATCATTAACACCTAAACAGAAAAAAACAAGGTTACAATGGGTTAAGGAAAAGCAGTCGTGGACTGTGGATGACTGGATGAAAGTCATGTTCAGTGATGAATCTCGAATCTGCATTGGGCAAGGTGATGATGCTGGAACTTTTGTTTGGTGCCGTTCCAATGAGATTTATAAAGATGACTGCCTGAAGAGAACATGTAAATTTCCACAGTCATTGATGATATGGGGCTGCATGTCAGGTAAAGGCACTGGGGAGATGGCTGTCATTACATCATCAATAAATGCACAAGTTTACGTTGATATTTTGGACACTTTTCTTATCCCATCAATTGAAAGGATGTTTGGGGATGATGAAATCATTTTTCAAGATGATAATGCATCTTGCCATAGAGCAAAAACTGTGAAAACATTCCTTGCAAAAAGACACATAGGGTCAATGTCATGACCTGCAAATAGTCCGGATCTTAATCCAATTGAAAATCTTTGGTGGAAGTTGAAGAAAATGGTCCATGACAAGGCTCCAACCTGCAAAGCTGATCTGGCAACAGCAATCAGAGAAAGTTGGAGCCAGATTGATGAAGAGTACTGTTTGTCACTCATTAAGTCTCAGAGACTCAAAGCTGTTATAAAAGCCAGAGGTGGTGCAACAAAATACTAGTGATGTGTTGGAACGTTCTTTTGTTTTTCATGATTCCATAATTTTTTCCTCAGAATTGAGTGATTCCATATTTTTTCCCTCTGCTTGGTCTAAAAAAGTAACCATTACTGACTGTCACAATTATTTTTCCTGATTTCTTATAGTGTTTCTTAAAGCCAGAAAGTTGCCATTTGAAATGACTTTAGTTTTGTGTCATGTCTGTGATCTGCTTTTTTTCTACAAAATTAATCAACTGAATGAACATCCTCCGAGGCCGGTGATTCCATAATTATTACCAGGGGTTGTACATTTTTACATTATTGTGTTGTGTACCGCTGGGCTAAGCGTAGAAAGAAAAAGCTCTGTCTCGACACAGAACAAAGAACTACAATATTTTGCTGTCAGCTATTCCGACTGAAGGCTTGTCTGTGTGCAGCAGATTTATCTTTGGATTGTGATAAAGAAGCAGTTTTTGAGTCTGTCTGGAGCTGACATGACGTACGTGTCTTGTGTGCACGTCTACACACAGAACAGCGAGAAGCAATCTGTGCATCTGTTTCTTTTCAGAGCAGCGGCCTCTCAAATTGGCACATTTTCTATTTTTGTTGGTGAAGGCTTTAGCTTCTTTAAAAATTCTCATTTAGTTGGCCACAATTGGAGGAACACTCAGTTTTGGAATACAAAATTAGACAAGCGCCACTTTATTACACTCTTTAGTTTCCGCATTTTAATTTCAACTCAATCATTGTCTTTGGAGGGTTTGCCACAGCTCTGTGAAACATCTGTTTCCAGTTCTTTTAATAGATTTTAAAATATAATCTTAATTTTTATTCATTTTATAAGATAAAGACAGCTTTAAGAAATGCTGCTTATTAATTTTTGCTTCCAAATGACTTAATTGGATGTAATAGAAATAATTGTGCCACATTTACAGGTGAGAACTAAAAGCCACTTTGTTGGTATTTAAGGTGAATTCTGCCACCAGAGACAGATGGTGAAGATCTCCGTTGGAACTGTATGCTCCAAAACGCTGCCATTATTTTATTTTCACTGACAATAAAAATGTATTTCCTTGTACGCTGAGTTTTAGGTCTGGAATGTGGAGGAGTCAGAAGGTTAGTGAAAGCAAAACTATGTATAAATCTGAGACTACATTCACAAGCTTCTCATTTTATTATTTTTTATTATTATTTTTATTTTTTGACATTTTAGCAAAAGTTATAAAGTAATAGATTCTTCCCAAAGACCATCCCAGTTATTTTGTTGTTTGAACTAGAGCTGCTGGATTGTGATAAATATCATAATTACAATTAGATTGGCTCAAATTGAAATCCTGTTTATTTAATACAACTGAATTGAATTTTTATTATTGCATTTCAGTCATGGTTAATATAAGTTTTAAAATATAATTGAACTGAATGGCAGATATTAAAATTCTAGCCCCTGGTGACAGTCAATCAATCAATCAATCAACTTTTTTCTTATATAGCGCCAAATCACGACAAACAGTTGCCCCAAGGCGCTCCATATTGCAAGGCAAGGCCATACAATAACCATGAAAAACCCCAACGGTCAAAACGACCCCCTATGAGCAAGCACTTGGCCACAGTGGGAAGGAAAAACTCCCTTTTAACAGGAAGAAACCTCCAGCAGAACCAGGCTCAGGGAGGGGCAGTCTTCTGCTGAGACTGGTTGGGGCTGAGGGAAAGAACCAGGAAAAAGACATGCCGAGAAGGGGGGCAGAGATCGATCACTAATGATTAAATGCAGAGTGATGCATACGGAGCAAAAAAAGAAAGAAACAGTGCATCATGGGAACCCCCCACAGTCTACGTCTAAAGCAACATAACCAAGGGATGGTCCAGGGTCACCCGATCCAGCCCTAACTATAAGCCTTAGCGAAAAGGAAAGTTTTAAGCCTAATCTTAAAAGTAGAGAGGGTATCTGTCTCCCTGATCTGAATTGGGAGCTGGTTCCACAGGAGAGGAGCCTGAAAGCTGAAGGCTCTGCCTCCCATTCTACTCTTACAAACCCTAGGAACCACAAGTAAGCCCGCAGTCTGAGAGCGAAGCGCTCTAATGGGGTAATGGGGACAGTGTTGCCAACTTTGCAACTTTCTCACTAAAAAACCCTCCTGACGACTTATTTTCTCAAAAGTGACTCGTGACAAAGCTAGCTACTTTTCCTGGCATCGCTGGAGACTTTTCTGGTGTTTGGCGACTCAAAAATCAAAGAAAAAATGCATGCGCACGAAGGTTCAAGCTTGGCTGATGCAATCACACATGATTCAAATCCATATGGTTTTTGAAAAAAATAAAAAGGTCGGATACTTTTCTAACAGACCTCGTATTATGAGAATAAAGTCGATATTTTATGAGAATAAAGTTGTAATTTTACGAGAAAAAAGTCATAATATTACGAGAATAAAGTTGTACTTTTATGAGAATAAAGTTGTAATTTTATGAGAATAAATTCGTAATTTTACGAGAATAAATTCGAATTTTACGAGAATAAAGTCATAATATAATGTTGTCCTAAAACTCGTACTTGCGCCACTGTGCTGCTCCAAATTCTGTCTGGTAGGTATGACCTTTAAATAACTTTAAATAAAATAAAGATTCTAACTGATTTAACTCTCATATCATTTGATGAAATGGAATATTTGCAGTGAAGTCATAGGTACAAAGTTCTAAGACAGTTGAAAATGCATCACACCAGATTTGGACCTTAGTGTCATGCTTTAAAAGTAACTGAGTTTAAGAACGGTATATTTATGCCATGTGGTCTTTGGCCAAGCAGGCATTAAATTACTTCAGGCTCTCCCATTTGCACTCGCATGTCATGGCACCCCATGTTTTAACCACTCCTCAGTCTGGAAACACGTCCAATGCATCATCCTCATCTGGTTCTCATTACCGGCTCCGAGCTGCCGTGTTCCAAACACCACCAACAGAGGTCTCACGTTTAATCCCAGGCAAGGTTAACCTCAGCGTTGGTCATTCCTGCAAAAAGCACATTCTGATCATTTGGTATTATTTCATAGCTGCAGAAGCAGTGTTTTCTAGGCAAGTTCAGGAAATTACAACAACAGTAGTATCACTAGCACTGAGAAGTATAGAAGAACCTTAAAAAAAAGCCTTGAGTGTCCTGTGAATTGAAACCGATCTGGGGCCCCTTAGCTTTTCCTGGAGAACTGATTGGGCTCTAATGACTTTTCCATCTGTGCAGGACGAGCAAAGAGGAAGAAAGGCGCCATTCTTGAGTTTACTGAAACTGGACACATATGGTCAAAAAGTGTTACCTCAGTGCTGTATGTGAGACTTTTAACATGAAGCAGAAAATGACATTGATGGGGGGGGGGGGTTTGTATGAGGGAGTGTATACACAGTAAAATCACCAGTGTAAAACTAACACTGACAGTGTTAAATTAACACTGCCAGTGTACATTTAGTACTACTCTGTGTGACCATATGTACACTGTCAGTGTTAATTTAACACTGTCAGTGTACATACGGTACTACTCTGGCCAGAGTGGGACCATATGTACACTGTCAGTGTTAATTTAACACTGGTGATTTGACTGTGTACTTTCCTTAACGCAGTGGAAAAACTGAGTCTTTGACAAAAACAAACAAAGCTGCTATTTTTCGAGATATACACTGAAATTCTCTTTTGTGCATGCTGGTGTTGACAGGTACATGGTTTAGATCTCGAAGACTCGGGGCCTTTTACCCTGCACAGAGTGACGCAGTGTAAAGCGAGCGTTATCTGTAGTGTCCACATGGGGTTGTTGTGATTTTCATACCCAGTGCTCACGTCGTCTACCGAGTGCGCTGATCTCTGTGGTCTGAAATTGTGTGCTGCTGGCAGAGGTGGAAGTAACTCAGTGTCAAGTCAAGCCTTAATGACCACCAAGTGTTTGACAGCTGACTTGAGACTTGACTTGTGACTTGCAGATTGATGACTTGAGAATGACTTCTTCTTTTCTTTATTTATTTCATTCATAAAATAAAAACAAAAACACGAGTAATTACTATTACCAAGTTACCATGAATGAAAAGTAGCAGAAAGACGTAATAACTTATAACATCTGCCCCCATCATACACAAGAAAATATAACAGTTCCATCGAACTTTAACAGCCATATGGCTTTTTAAAGACACAATACTCATAATGCATAACACAAAGCAGTTTAAAAAGCACTACTCTGAAATTTCATATTTTTTCAACACAGACAATTTCAAGTTCTTTTCAAACACATGTATTGACTTAGAATTTTTTATTTGATTGTCAAGACTGTTCCATAAACCACACTGAAAAACAGTGCACTTCATTCAAAGTACTTATTTACATTGGTCTAATGGAAAATTGTGGTTTTCCAGTTTAAATCTGCTGGAATCACTTTACAAAATCATAAATATACATTGTGAGAAACTAAAAAAATTAGCTGTAACAAATTACATCAATTTTTTTAAGTTGATCCAAAGTATCATTTTTTTCAGTGCAACACCTCTGACTGAAATACACTTTTCTTTAGTTGTAGTTCTATACCTGGGTTTTACGAAAACTTCAGGTCCTTTCAATTCATATTTACTTTGTCTTTTGGTGAATCTATTTTGTAGATTAACTGTTTTTTTTAATGAGCTTTGTACATAGTTTTTAAAATATTCATTTCTACCAATTCAGTAAATTTCAAGATTTTAAACTGTATAAAAATTGGGTTTGTTGGACTTACACTCACAATTCTCACAGCTCTTTTCTGTAAAATAAAAACTGGATTAATGTAGGTTTTACAAGCACTTCCCCACACTTCAGTACAGCAGGCATCCTTATTTAGAAAGTGTTTAGCCCTATGTAACACAGCTATTATTTGTGCTACCTTAATTTTCACATAGTCAGTATATGATTTTCAGTTCAAATGTTCATGTAAAGTAACACCCAAAAACTTTACTTCATGTGCTCTTTCAATCTGTAATCCTTCAGTAAATAATGACACATCTATGTCATTTCTTCTACTGCAAAAAATCATAAATTTTGTCTTGTCTATGTTTATAGGCAAACAATTTGAATTAAACCATGTTAATATGACTTGGCAGTGACTTACTCCCACCTCTGGTTGCTGGTCTGTCGGTGTCGTCTTGCAGCAGTAAGCGATTGCGCCGTAGACCACCATTTAAATACCTGGTCCAGAGGTGACTGCAGAGATCAGGTCTTGAGATAGCTTGCAAAAATGGTTAAAATGTTTTTTTGAGAGGGTAATATCTCAAAAGTAAAATCCTAAAATTTCAGGGTATAATCATGAAAGCAAATGGGGAGAGGGAAAAACATGACTTGCATAACAATTGACAAGGTTCCTGTATTTCAGACTGCCGTATTTCAACTCAGGTGTCTGATCGTCTTTGAACAGCCCGGAATGAAATGGAGAAAGATGCATCAAAAAATATATACAGTGAGGAAAATAAGTATTTGAACACCCTGCGATTTTGCAAGTTCTCCCACTTAGAAATCATGGAGGGGTCTGAAATTTTCATCTTAGGTGCATGTCCACTGTGAGAGACATAATCTAAAAAAAAAAAAAAATCCGTAAATCACAATGTATGATTTTTTAATAATTTATTTGTATGTTACTGCTGCAAATAAGTATTTGAACACCTGTGAAAATCAATGTTAATATTTGGTACAGTAGCCTTTGTTTGCAATTACAGAGGTCAAACGTTTCCTGTAGTTTTTCACCAGGTTTGCACACACTGCAGCAGGGATTTTGGTCCACTCCTCCATACAGATCTTCTCTAGATCTTTCAGGTTTGGAGTTTCAGCTCCCTCCAAAGATTTTCTATTGCGTTCAGGTCTGGAGACTGGCCAGGCCACTAAGGACCTTGAAATGCTTCTTACGGAGCCCCTCCTTAGTTGCCCTGGCTGTGTGTTTGGGGTCATTGTCATGCTGGAAGACCCAGCCATGACCCATCTTCAATGCTTTTACTGAGGGAAGGAGGTTGTTTGCCAGAATCTCGCAATACATGACCCCATCCATCCCCCCTTCAATATGGTGCAGTTGTCCTGAGAGCACCCACAGAGTATGATGTTTCCACCCCCATGCTTCATGGTTGGGATGGTTTTCTTGGGGTTGTTCTCATCCCCTAAACATGGTAAGTGGAGTTGATTCCAAAAAGCTCTATTCTGGTCTCATCTGACCACATGACCTTCTCCCATGCCTCCTCTGGATCATCCAGATGGTCACTGGTGACCTTCAAATGGGCCTGGACATGTGCTGGCTTGAGCAGGTGGACCTTGTTGCCCTGCAGGATTTTAAACCATGACAGCATCATGTGTTACTAATGTAATCTTTCTGACTGTGGTCCCAGCTCTCTTCAGGTCATTGACCAGGTCCTCCTGTGTAGTTCTGAGCTTTCTCAGAATCATCCTTACCCCACAAAGTGAGTTCTTGCATGGAATCCCAGACCGAGGGAGATTGACAGTCATCTTGTGTTTCTTCCACTTTCTAATAAATAATCATAACAGTTGTCTTCTACCAAGCTGCTTGCCTGTTGTCCTGTAGTCCATCCCAGCCTTGTGCAGGTCTACAGTTTTGTCCCTGGTGTCCTTTGACAGCTCTTTGGTCTTGTCTATGGTGGACAGGTTGCAGTGTGATTGATTGTGTGTGAACAGGTGTCTTTTATACAGGTAACAAGTTCAAACAGGTGCAATTAATACAGGTAAAGAGTGCAGAATAAGAGGGCTTCTTAAAGAAAAATTAATAGGTCTGTGTGAGCCAGAATTCTTGGTGGTTGGTAGGTGTTCAAATACTTATTTGCAGCAGTAACATACAAATAAATCATTAAAAAAAATCATATATTGTGATTTCCAGATTTTTTTTTTTTTTTTTTTTTTGGATTATGTCTGTCACAGTGGACATGCACCTAAGATGAAAATTTCAGACCCCTCTATGATTTCTAAGTGGGAGAACTTGCAAAATCGCAGGGTTTTCAAATACTTATTTTCCTCACTGTATCAGTACCCAATTGTATAGCCTGCTTTGGAATGGTAAGTTTGGTAATGTTAGACCTTACTTGTGTGAAGTGCCTTGAGGTAGCTTTGCTGTGATGAAATGAATTGAAATGGAATTGAAAAAGTGTATAAAAACAAACACAAAAGCAAAAAAATGCAGCAAATGAATTGCTGCTGCCCCCCCCCCCCCCCCCGACACACATACACACATTTGTGTGTTACTTTTTATTCTTTTACACATCTTAAACACATTTTAAAAGTATTTCTATGTTTTTAAGGAACTGTCTATGCATTTACAAATTTTAAAGCCTTTATAAACATTTTAAACATGTTTTTAAAGATCTTTCTATTCTTTCACACATTTTACACCCTTTTCAGACATTTTAAATATGTGTTTTTAAAGAACTTTCTATTCTGTTTTTTTATTTTTTTTTGTCATATTTTAAACATTTTTAAAAACACTTAAATATCTTTGTGTGTTTTTAAATGTCTTAGGCATAACTAACACATTTTAACACAGGGATGGGTATCGGTAAGATTTTCTTGATGCCATTATTGATTCTGCTTATTGATCCGATTCCTTATTGATTCCCTTCCCTTGATTCATCTCCTGTGAATTTTCTGTGTACTAAAAGTAGATTTACAGGTTTTCTATGTCAACAACATTTTATTGAGTCTTAAAGTAAATAAATATGAAATTGGTCACTGGATCCTTGATCTGTGGATATGAATAAAAATAAACAAAATCTGAAGGTTTTCTCTAAAAGCATTTCCTTTCAAACATTAATGGCATGAATGTCGCTCCATACCTCTGAGCTGAGCCAGCTGTGCTCCAAGTCAACATCAATGTAATTCATAAAGAATGCAGGATGTCTCATTTTGGGAGGAAAAAAACATTTTAGTCTGTGTTACAACGTTTGGAAAGAGGTGCCATTTGATTTAAAACGGTGATTCACTTTGAAGTTATTAATTCTGGCGGAATCTAACTTGACTCGGCGGAGAGCGGCACAACGTTTCAAGCTGTGCGAACGGAACGGAGGATCATTCTCATTTCTTGCATGCAACAAGACAAGAGTCCCAGTTAGTGACTTTAATCTGCACAAAAGTGACTCACTTTTGACATTTTTAAATGGCTTTGAGAGGGGTTAAGAAGCGGACTTGCCGCTTCTGAAAAGCAGCAAAGCAATGAACCAGTGAAGTAGTGGGTTGGAGCACTGCTTCATTGCTTCAAGCTTCAAGAACAGCCGCTGCAGAAGCGGTTGATTGCAGACTCTGCAGCGGGTCTGCAATCAATGTAAAGAAATGATCGTTTTCCCGTTAAAAAAAGCTTTTTTTTATTTATTTTTTTTTTTTTAGTGCAGAGCTCTGTGCCTAAAACCAAAGTTATTCATGTGGTTATCTTTGGGAGAAAATAACAGATGATGGAACGACTCATGATTTGTAGTTTTCACTCTGGTGGCATCGCCTCTTCCCTGGAGGTAACTGCCAATTTTGAAAACCTTCCTTTTTTTTCCCCTTTTTGATCTCCAGATCTCCTTGGCGGTGCATATGCAACATCTGCAGCAGTCCATCTGCTGAGCAAAGCAGCATGTTTTCCTGAGCCAGCCAGGCTCCCTCCCCTCAGTCTGCACAGTCACGTAGCACAAGAATGTGGGTTTGGTCTGTGGGAGAGGAAAATGTTTGTTTAATCCTTGCAGGAGTCAGAGAGGAAAGACTCTGAGTTCATTGTGACAGCCTGAAACTGCCTGCAACCAGCAGCCCACATCACACAGGCTCAGAGGGCTTATTTACTTTAAAGCTACAGTGTGAACGATGAGATACCATCTAGTGGTGAGGCTGCAGATTGCATGATGCCGTCACCACTCATGATTTTGTTTCCATTCATGATTTTGCTTCATAGACGATGGGGCTTCATGCTCCCTTGTTTGATTCTACTTCTGTTTTCTTCAGTGTTCTGCTGCAAAGTGCAAAACTTGGACTATCTACTGTGTCAGTGTGGTGCTGCAACACGAGGGGGCCTGCTCCCGTGTAACTATGAAGAACTAGGGTAGCTGATGGTCTAGTGGTTAAGTCTTGGGCTTGAGACCAGAGGTTCCTCGGTACAAATCCCAGTCTGACCAGAAAATCACTAAGGACCCTTGGACAAGGTCCTTCATCCCCTAGTTGCTCCCGGTGTGTAGTGAGCGCCTTGTATGGCAGCACCCTGACATCGGGGTGAATGTGAGGCATTATTGTAAAGTGCTTTGAGCGTCTGATGCAGATGGAAAAGTGCTATATAAATGCAGTCCATTTACCATTTCGCTCATTTTGATCTTATGAAAACATGATTTTTTTTTTCCAGGTTATTATGCAATAATGAACAAATGGATACGAAAGCTATTTTGCTCCTTCCCAAGTCCAGGACCAAAAGACTGAAAAACTGCTTTGTCCCCCAAACCATCAGACTGTACACCTTCTCACTTGGAGTAACAGGAAGACAGAAGACGGGAAGGAGAGGAACAGTAGTAGCCAGTAACCCAGTTTTGATCAGTATGTCTGGTATTTATATTTGTGTTTGTATATTTATATTTGCAAACTGTTTTTACTTTCACTTTTGATATTCTGTGTGCTTCTTACCCTGTGTGCTGCTATACAATGCTGCTGAAACCTCAATTTCCCTGAGGGAGTCTTCCCAGGGGATTAACAAAATTCTGTCTCATCAAATCTAATCTCTAATCTTTTTCACTGCCAATAACACCCCCTAAATTCTACACATTGTATATTAACAATAAATAAATATAAATAATAATAATAATAATAATGATGATGAAGCCAAATTCACTTACTGCCTCATTCAAAAACTTTTTTGAATGATCACTGCACTGTATAGTATTTGGTGTGTGAATTCTACACATAGGATTTAAACCTAAAATTAATTGGCTGAAGGAAAATCTGAAATTTTTTTTCCAATAAGCCTGCAGTATTTGATACTGCAGGAAAACACTGAATTTATGTTTTTCCATTTGCAATTCAATTTCAATTTCAATTTATTTTCAATTATATAGCACCAAATCACAACAAGGTTGCCTCAAGGTGCTTCACACAAGTAAGGTCTAACCTTACCGACCCCCAGAGCAACAGTGGTAAGGAAAAACTCCCTCTGAGGAAGAAACCTCAAGCAGACCAGACTCAAAGGAGTGACCCTCTGCTTGGGCCATGCTACAAACACAAATTACAAAACAATTCACAAAACGAACATACAGGAAATGTTGCCGGTGCACAGGACAGTTTCCAGAGAAGACACCACACCCATCTCTGGATGGAGCCACACCTCAAACAGAGAGAAAAGAAAAAAGCAGAATCAAGCATCAGAAAGACAACAAATATACAGTGTAATTTGTCAGCATTAAGCAACAACAAAAACAGAAGAAATACTAAGGTGGTCGCTAAATAAAGTTGAGGCCACGACTTGCTCCGTTTCATAATAAAATGAATTAAAAAAGTAAAAGGCATAGAAACATACTATGCCAGTATGCTAGCCAAACGAAAGGGAAAATAAGTGCATCTTAATTCTGGACTTCAAAGTCTCTACAGAATCTGACTGTTTTATTGATGCAGGGAGATCATTCCACAGAACAGGGGCACGATAAGAGAAAACTCTGTGACCCGCAAACTTTTATTCACCCTAGGGACACAAAGTAGTCCTGCACGCAAAGCCCAGGCCGGTACGTAGGGTTTAATTAGGTCAGTTAGGTAGGGAGGTGCCAGTCTGTGAACAATTTTATAGTATATTTGCAAACTGATTTTGAGTGACACCCTGATGTCTGTTGCATTTGTCACCATTTAAACCCTTGGCATGAACAAGAAGTTTTGCAGAGAAAACAGTTATTTATTTATTTATTTTAAAAAAAAAGGTGATTTTACTGTAAAAAGGTTTGTGCAACCTCCAGTCCATTTACAAGCAGCATGTGCAGAACTGAGCGGCTGAGGGCATCAGACTGCACATTACGCAACACAGGAAACACAGATTGTGGCCACATGTGATTTGTCGTACGATTACACGCCCTCCAACATCCTCTGAGCAGGTGACGTAAACAGTTTATGGCTTTTGGCTCCACGTTGTTGTTTCTGAGACTGATGTACTACATGATCATTTTATAGAAGTGGGCCAGTAATCACTGAAAAAGTATTCAGCATTTGTATATCTGTATTATTTATGTAACAAAGAATTTCACCAAGAATTGTGGAAAAGGAGACGTAAGGATCAAGAGATTGTGGAGCTGCTGCCCCACCATCATCACTCCAGTTTGTCTTCATTCACATCATTCATCACCAAACACAATCAGTCTGGTACTGTATGGTAAATCTGCAAGAAGAGGACTAGTGAGGGAAGCCACCAAGGCACCTCTGACTCTGAAGGTGTTATGGATGCCTGTGGCTGTGATTGGAGTGTCTTTGTCTATTGTATTCTGGGTTATGCAGCTTCATGGTGGAGTGGCACTGAGAAGGATTATTTTTTTCTCCTTTTCAAATCTAGGCTCGAGTCTCTTTGTTTGCAGAAAATCCTTCAGCAAAGTCCAAATGTGTGTAAACCTCATTACAAGTTTGGGGCTTTTCTTCAACTTCTCATTGTTTTCTGCAGAACATTGACATTCAAGTTGAGGACGTGCGCATACGAGCCATCCTGTCATCGTACCGGAAGCGGATCCCTGTAACCGAGGGATACGTGGAGATCAAAGATGGTGGTAAATGGAAGCAGATCTGTAACACCGAGTGGACCGAGTTGAACAGCAGAGTCATCTGCGGCATGTTCGGCTTCCCTGGCGAACGGAAATATAACGCCAGAGTCTACAAGTGAGTGTTCCCATATGCACGCTCCTGTGGCCTCACAGAGCAGTGAAAGGTTACGAGGTCGAATCCCAAGCTGGGAGTTTAGTTTCATGCTGCTATGATGATTTTCAGACATTTTGGACACCAATTTAACAGCGTGACTCAAATCTAACCTGTTTTTCTCCCTTCAAATCTGTTGGAAGTATGTTTTCGAGTCGTCTCCCCCCCCCCATGCCTCACACAAAGCATAAGAAAAACACAAAAGTCCAAACTGGATGGGTTCTGTTCCATCTCCACGCCCACTGTGCAAGCTAACAATCACTTGGGGAGTTGTTGGAACAAAGCAGCCTGTTTGGAACTGATGAGAAATGCATCTTAGATTTAAGAGTGTTTTAAGAAATTCGGAATATCTATAACCGGAACACACACAAGGAACCCATCAGTCCAGAGTCACAGTGTCACATAGTACTGTGCAAAAGGTTTTAGGCATATCTTCTGTGTTTCAGTGTTTTGAAAAAATTATTTAAAAAAATGGCAATGATCTGACATTTATAAATAAAAAGAAATATGTAAAATGCATAAAATATGTCTTTTTGGAAGTATCAACCATTCGGAAGATTCAGACGGCTTTCGGTGACAATCCTATGGGCATCACACAGATTAAGGAGCGGTACAACCGGTTTAAAGACGCCCGCACAATGGTGGAGAGCGAGCCACGCTCCGGTTGGCCATCAACATGCTGAAATGACCAGATAATTTCCAAAGTGAACGCTGTGATGATACGGGACCGCCATGTGACTGTCCGAGAAATTGCGGAAGAGGTGGACATCAGCACTTTTTCGGTACATTCCACTGTGACAGAAGATTTGGCCATGAAAAGAGTGGCTGTGAAATTCGCGCCGAAGCTGCTGACGACGGAGCAAAAGCAATTTCGTGTTGAAGTCTCACAGGACATGCTAGACTCTGAAAAATGATGCCCACCTCTTCCACAATTTCTCGGATAGTCACACGACTGAAAAGCCATCGAAAGCCATCTGAATCATCCGAATGGTTTCCACCTGCTGTCGCCCAGTTTCTGGCAAAATTTGATGCGGCGCTGCTCCAGTTGTTCCGTCATTTTCCTTGCAATGAAAATCCGTCGAGAGCACGACACACCTCCTCACACAAATGCTGCTTGCCAGCAACTGACGCAATCGACAGGCGTGAAAAAATTCATGCATGCGCACGAAGGTTCAAGGTTGGCTCATGCAAGCACACGTGATTCAAATCCATCAGGTTTTTGCAAAAAAAAAATACTTTTCTAACAGACCTCGTATAATGTTGTTAGTGTCTCTGCAGATGTTTCTCCAACTCTATTACATTTTATCCATTTAGCACTTGGGGTTTTACAACCTAACCTAACCTAACGCCCCTCGTACACAGCAGGTACATTTTAAGCCAAAAACCGCATGCCTTAACTTGCCCATATATATATACACACACACACACACACACACACACACACACACACACACACACACACACACACACACACACACACACACACACACACACACACACACACACACACACACACTCTATCGGCCACTTTATTAGATACACCTTGTAAGAACCGGGTTGGACCCTTTTTGCCTTTAGACTTGCCTTAATTCTTTGTTGCATAGAGTCAACAAGGTGTTGGAAACAGTCCTCAGAGATGTTTGACCATACTAACATGATGGCATCACGTAGTCGCCCATTCAACCAGACTGTGCATATTCTCCTCTGATCTCTGACATCAATAAGGCACTTTCGTCCACACAGCTGCCACTCATTGGGTATCTTCTTTTTTTGGCTCATTCTCTGTAAACACTAGAGATGGTTGTGCGTGAAAATTCCAGCAGATCATGTATATACACACACACACACACACACACGGCCATAGTTCCTAAATGATAAGCCAATATTTTTGTTGCAGTATTGAATTAAAGCTGAAAATCTTCTATACAGGTGCATCCTGATTGTTTCCTTTCAACTTTATTGTGTTGGTGTTCTGAAGCAAAACTGTGAAAATCGTGTCACTGTCCAAATACTTATGAGCTTGACAATATGTTCTGTAATAAGTGCTTTTTCAGTTTATTTAAGAAAGAATTTATATACTAGATGCCTGTGTGACTTGAGTTTATTCCAGTGAACTCTGTGAATACAGTACAGTGTTATATCTCTCAGGTCAATAGAAGATAGAAATAAATTTGATTTCAGCTCTGAGGCTCATCTGTAGGTCGGTGGAGTGTCCTTGCCTCAAGTGGAAGAGTTTATGTATCTCGGGGTCTTGTTCGCGAGTGAGGGACGGATGGAGCATGAGGTCGACAGATGGATCGGTGCAGCATCTGCAGTGATGCGGTCGCTGTATCGGACCGTCGTGGTGAAGAGAGAGCTGAGTAGGGGGGCAAAGCTCTCGATTTACCGATCAATCTACGTTCCGATCCTCACCTATGGTCATGAGATTTGGCTGATGACCGAAAGAATGAGATCGCGAGTACAAGCAGCCGAGATGAGTTTCCTCCGCAGGGTGGCTGGGCACTTCCTTAGAGATAGGGTGAGGATCTCGGTCACTCGGGAGGAGCTCGGAGTCGAGCCGCTGCTCCTCCACATCGAAAGGAGCCAGTTGAGGTGGCTCGGGCATCTTTTCCGGATACCCCTGGACGCCTCGTGGGAGAGGTGTTCCGGGCACGTCCCATCGGGAGGAGGCCCCGGGGAACACCCAGGACACGCTGGAGGGACTACGTCTCTCGGCTGGCTTGGGAACGCCTTGGGGTTCCCCCGGAGGAGCTGGGGGAGGTGTGTGTGGATCAGGAGGTCTGGGCGGCTTTGCTTGAGCTCCTGCCCCCGCGACTGACTCCGGATAAAGCGGATGAAAATGGATGGATGGATGGATGAGCTCATCTGTATTGCTGCTCTTCTTGGGATTCTGTAGCATTCAGTGGGTGAGAGTCTACAACTCCACCTGCAAAGGACAGCTGTCCAATTCAGGTTATGTCCTCAGCCAAGGTAGGTATCCATTTACAAGTGGGTGGACAGAGACAATGCAGATAAAGTGTCTTGTCCAGGGACACAGACAGCATAGAACTTGGGTCTACGTATTGGTAGCACAACTCTTTATCCCATTCAGTGACCTGCTGTAGAGAACTAAACGTAACAAATGTTTCCCTGTTTCTTGGACAAGGGTCCTCCAAATTAGTCTCACAGCGTCACTGGTACAACCACCTGGTTTCTAATGTTCCATATTTTTGTTGTGAGGACTAAATGCATCATGAAATGCCATATAGGTGCATTCCACGGTGCTGCTGTCATATATGAGTGACGACTCACGATGTACAGAAACCTAACATGAGTGACAAATGAAACCTGCAGGCAAGGGGTCAGAGGTTAATCACAGCATGCTGAAAAAGTTCCCGCACTCGGGTTAACCTTAAATTAACTGTGTGCGGTGCTGGAGTGTTTTGCTGCCTTCGGTAACCGCAGCAGACGGCAGTGACCTCTTACTTTCCATCTACGTGTCATCCTGCACTCACTCCACATGCACAATCCACACGGCCTGTTTTCACGATTTGGATCAGGTACGACACACAGCCAAAAACTCTTGCTGTGCTCTGTTTTCCACTGTTCTGTTGCTTCTGTTTTGCTCCTCTTTTCAAAGTATTTTTTTTTTTTAGGACAGTTCACAATCAAAACCGGAGCATCAAAAAGAAAGTGCATTATTGAGATGAGCACATCCATCACGTCATCAGTGGGCCACAACACAAGCTGTTCTTGCAGAAGAATACATGCCAAAAGTAGACTGCAGTGTGCTGCGTCACCTTCAGCCAGGGTATTTTTCTCTCAGACAGAGAGGAAAAAGAGCAGAATCAGTCAGCTGGAAGTAATTGCATAGGTATGAGTTCACAACAGTAAGTTGATAGGAAAGCAGAGAGAATACTCAGGTGATCTACAACAGCTAGCCCTAAGCTTCACTAACAGACCCAGAATTTAGATTAAGTAAGGCTGAGACCTATTCCACTGCTAATAAGATGAGTTAAAGTGATAGGAAGCATAGTTTCATAATATGTACGTTTGCAAGCCATACGAGAGGGAGAATAGATGCGCCTGTCTCTACAGAATCTGAATGTTTTATCTCCATAGGGAGATCATTCCACAAAACAGGTGCATGATAAGAGAAGGCTCTGTGGCCTGCTGACTTTCTATTCACCCTAGGGACACAAAGTAGTCCTGCTCCCCGAGAATGCAGAGTCCGGGCCGGTACGTAGGGTTTAATTAGTCAGCTAAATAGGGAGGTACTAGTCCATAAATGATTTTATAGGTTAGTAACAGAACCTTAAAATCAGACCTCACAGAGAGAGGAAGTCAGTGAAGAGACACCAAAATCCATGCAATGTAGTCAAACTTTCTGCTTCTTCTCAAACTCTGGCAGCAGCATTTTGAACCAGTTGGAGACCCCTAATGCAGGACTGCGGTAAACCAGAGAACTGAACATTGCAGTTGTCCAATCTCGAAGAGACAAATGCATGGATCACATTATCTGCATCAGCCATAGACAGGATAGAACGATTCTTCGCTATATTTTAAAGGTAGAAGAAAGCAGTCCTTGTAATATCTCTAATGTGGAGGTCAAAGGACATCGTGGGATCAAAAATCACCCCCAGGTTGCTGACTTTATCAGTGTGATGTATGTGACATGAGCGTTAGCTGGCCAAACCGATGTCAATGTCTCACTCATCCGAGGACCATCATTTGGGTCTTGTCTGAGTTTAAAAGTAAGAAATTGCTGGACATCTAGCTTTCCACTGACACAAGGCAATCCTTTAAAGTCTTTTTGTGTATGAGAATCCCCCCAGTTATCGGCATGTACAACTGAGTGTTATCCACACAGCAATGAAAAATAATCCCATAACGTCGCAGTATCTATCATATCTCACAGCATGTCATGATTCAACATCACAAAATATATATTAATCTATTGGTTTGTGATATTGTCACGAAAAGTGCAAAATTTTCATAACGGGAGCACAGATTTATTCTAATACATTCCTGTGATGGTTGCATGACATTAAAAGTGATGCGGGGGGGTGGTTATGGTTAGTGTTAGGAGTACGGTTAGGTTTTGGTTATGGTTAGGGGGAGGGGTAGGTTTAATAATAGTAAGATTAAAAAAAAACCTGTTACAAAATGAGTCAAAGTTTTATGAAATTAACTCGTGAGACTGGGTTGCACAGTATATGCCTAAGGGGTGCTCTATAAAGGGAAAAAAGTAGGGGTCTGAAGATAAATCCCTGTGGAACCCTGTATTTCATATCAACAAGGTTAAAGATAATATAGTTTACTGTATAGGACACAGTGAGAGCAAGGTAGTTAGGTAGAATGTCAACTATGTATAAGGACATTCCCAGTAATCCCAGAATGGTTCTCTAGCCAATCAAGTAGAACACCATGATTCACCATATCAAACGCTGCACTAAGATCTAACAGTAACAGGACCATTGTGGTGTCCAAATCCATTGCAAGTAGAAGATCAATTACCACTTCAGTGAGAGCTGTCTTTGTAGAATGGTGCATGCTAAATGCAGACTGCACTGGCTCAAAGAGATTATTACATCCGCCAAGGACGTAATAAAATCACTGGCGTTTATTTATTTGTCTGTCTATCTGTTAGCATGATTACGTCAAAACTACTACACGGATTCTGACTAAATTTTCACCACAGATACATACTAGGCCATGGAAGACTCCATTGAATTTTGTTAAAAAGGTAAAAATAGTTCTATGTTTGCTCAGTTTTGGAACACTGACTGTAGACTAGTCTTAGATACCATAGGATCTGCCGTAGGATAGACTGTGAGTTGGTTCAAGAGAGTAAAGCTGCAGGGATCTGAATTATTTAGGCAGGAAAGCAGACTGGACATCTGTAGCAGTTAATACTTTAATATAATAATAATAATGCTAATAATGCATGAATAAATGCATTTTACACGACAGAAAAGGTGCAAATGTACGCTCATATAAAGACTTTCCTAAACTCCTTCTTTTCCTGTTGTCTAGGATGTTTGCCCGCAGGAGAAAGCCCACATACTGGGACTACGCTGTCAACTGCACTGGCAACGAGGCCCATTTGTCCATCTGTAAACTGGGTCAGAGGATGTCATTAAAGTTCAATGAGACCTGTGCTGGAGGTTTGCCAGTGGTGGTGAGCTGCGTGCCTGGTCGAGCCTTTTCCCCAACTCCCATGACTGGGTTTAGGAAGGCCTTCCGACAAGAGGTACGTTACTCCTGCCAGGAACAACACACCTGTTTGTTCAGCTCTTCTAGAATCCTTACATTACCGCCTGTTGTAGAGGATTTGCACCAACATCATCAGTCAAATTGTACCGAGTAACATCCAGTAATCCGATCAAGCGTTCTACAACCAAACATTGGTGTTCTAATCCCTCACATAGAAAGGACCCATCACTCTATCACTTTACAAAGAATTTAAAGAGGAGAAAAAGTGATTCTACTTCAATTAATTAATTTTGCTTTTGGGAAAAGTGAGGCAATGGGTTTGTCAACTTTTTCAAAGTAAAATCAGCATGTGACAATGGAGGGAAGTATGCAGTGATGTTCATTGGCTCCAGACTTCAGGAAGTTATTAATTACAAAGGATTAACAATAAGCCTTCTATTTATGTCAGTTTGTCTGGTTTCTATTGGAGGGACTGTCAACACAAACGACTATAATTCTTTTGTGGTGAAAGCAGTGTATTTGTTAAACCCTTTGAAAGTTGAGTGTCTACACTTCAGTCACACTTCAACTCCATTGTGGAGGTGTAATAAGACAAAAATGACAAAAACTGTAACTGCGCAAATGCTTATAGACCCAACTGTACCCTCAAATGCATTTAAGGAATGCATAGATAATACTACAATACAATAAATGCTATTATCTATCAACTCACTGTATTAAAAGGGCATATAATAAGGATAAGCATGTTAAAATGTGGTTAGATTTGATGTATTTGATCAATCCAAAAGGCAGCTTTGTTTTGCCTGTGTAATTATCCTATAGATGCATCTACCACCTGTTAGACCGGATAGTTAGGGTACACTGGATTAATGATGGATTAGGATCAGGTGTGGTTGACTGTGAGAATGTCAAACTGTTTCCATGCAGGAATTTACTAAATCAGACAAATACACTGTTGTTTCACAGTGGTTTTCTTGTTGCTTAATGCTGACAAATTACACTGTATTTGTTGTCCGACTGATGCTTGATTCTGCTTTTTTTTCTTTTCTCTCTGTTTGAGGTGTGGCTCCATCCAGAGATGGGTGTGGTATCTGTTCCGGAAACCATCCTGTGCACCAGCAACATTTCCTGTATGTTTGTTTTGTGAATTGTTTTGTAATTTGTGTCTGTAGCATGGCCCAAGCAGAGGGTCACCCCTTTGACTCTGGTCTGCTTGAGGTTTCTTCCTCAGAGGGAGTTTTTACTTACCACTGCTGCTCTGGGGGTTGGTAAGGTTAGACCTTAATTGTGTGGAGTGCCTTGAGGCAACCTTGTTGTGATTTGGTGCTATATAAATGAAAATAAACTGAAATTGAAATTAAATTGAAATTGAAAATTGTAATGCTCTAATAACACACATCACACAACCCTGCAAAAAGGAAATTGCATATCAATTCTTCCTTCTCTCTTATGTTCACCACACATTCAGTTGATACATGTTAAGCCAGCATCTTGTATAAAAGGGATACAAAATATTTAAGCTTCACTTGGTTGTTCGAAACAAATTTACTTGTTTATTTAATTTACTTTTTAAATTTATCTTTAGTTTGAGTTGGTTATTTTCCATTCTGTCCTCATATTAACACAGAAAAGAACTGTATTAGCCTGAATATAAGCTGGGGATCTTTATCATTGGAACTACATCTGAAAAGTATATGGTTTTCTTACAATCATGGACTACATTTTTACATGTCATATACTGTACATGCACAGCAATAGGTGGTGAGAATAACCTATGAATGGTGTGTTCTCCTTTATAACAGCCAACTAGTGGGAAAATTCTTGTTGTCACATACACTGGACACTCAGTGTCAATGTGGTTTCTCTGCATTTTAAAGAGAAACAAGAATTTTAACCAAATCACCACAAGAATCAGGAAATTCACAAATAACACAATTAATCGCAATTAATTTATTATTGCACTCTTGTTCCCACATCAGAGTTAACGACTGCCATGACTGCTGTGATGGGCAGAAAGTAATTCCTGTTCAACCTCCTCCTTTCACCAGTTTTATTTCAGCAATGATGCTTAAACTGCATCAGGCAGGATTTTACATGAATAAAGAGAACAGCAGAATCACACCACGTCATGCAATGTGTACTTCACCTTTCAGAACAGACTTTATAGTCCCCTGGCTGCACATTTCATGCAGGTTCTGTAACAACTTCTCCTTAGCAGGAGCAGTCAGCGATAACGCAGAAAGTATTTTATGTGAAGAACTAATTAATTTTACTGACATGATAATCTGAGGAGCCAAGGTTGGACAGTTTGCAGATTACTGTACCACAGTTTTCTTTTTCAGTGTATTTTCATTTGCAACATTTTCAAATAAAAGTGGTTTCCTTTTCAAAAACAAGTTTTGGTCTATTGAAATTATTTTAATGCCCCCCCAAGACATTAAAAAATAATCAGGGCCATCTAATATTTGGGTCAATATGGTCATTAGATTTCAGTGGAAGGATGTCCTGTTTGTGTAGAAGCACTGTGATACTCTATGTGTACTCCATAATTTGTAGACAATCTCTTATGTTGGGACAAAATAAATACTATGTGTCATGTTCACAGCTGATGTCAACAAATTGCAGTGGTAAACAGTGGCGCTGCAGAGGTTCAGCTGAGGTCACTGACTGACAGATGATGAAATGTTCTGTTCACAAACACACTTGGTGACACTTTGTGTATTGGGCAACTCTAGATGTTGTGGATGTTTCTCAACATAATGGATAACTGCCATCTTTGGATTTCAGGGCGGGGAGTGATCAATGTCATGTTCTTGGAGTGGGCAAAGGTACACTGTGTTTCTGCAGAAAAGTTAGAAATCGCACGGAGAAGATTTAGAAAAAATAACAGTTTTTACAAAACTGCATTTTATGTCTGAAATCATGAAATGTGAGGTTTGCAGGAACAATCCATGTAACCCAGCGGTGTTTAGGCAAACATATCCAGTGTTCTGCATCCACTGATTTCACTGACAAGACCTCAGTCAGTCTGAATGACCACACTGACTGTAATTTCAGGTTGCAAACAGTTTTTCAATGTGGATCATGCATTCTTTTACTTTAATAACTATAGGGGCACTCGAGTAACTTTAAATGTATTCATGCACTTTGAAAGTACATGAATGTGGACATCAGGGTGCAAAGGGTTAATCCCAGGAAATGTTAAAAAATTGTCCTGTCTCGCCTTGTTGCTGAACGTGGAGAAAAAAAAAAAACTTCAATCCCTTTATCTGAACCCACACAAACATTTAGCAGGCTGCTTCTTGGTGTGTATTGCATCCCTTCATGAAGTTTAATGAGAATCTATTTTTCCCTGAGGCTTCGGAAATTAAAGAACTCTTTTCAAGCACCATGCAACTTCAAAACCACACAAATGTTATTTTGTTGTATCTACTAGACAATAACAGTAAAGGTCTAATTGAAATTGAAACAGAGAGTTTGCTTGCATTCATGCAAAATCCTTTCCGCACGGTTCTGTGGTTTTGTTTGATTTTTACACCATAATTGCTGTCAAACAATCAGGAAATAACAATTCTCTAATATAATACATTTCTGAGTGGAAAGGTTCTTTCTCTCTCTCTCACGGATCCTGTTTACTCTGTACCTCACTCAGCCACCTCCCTCAGTCTTTTTGTTTCACAGCTAAATTAATACAAAATCCATCCTGCAGGTTTGTTGGCATCTTTGAGTTTTGGAACCAAACTGCTGTGAGCTGTTTACTTTTGATGACTTAGTCCATATCTGTGTACAAATGGACAGCATCTCTCACTGACAACCACACCTGCTGCTAATCCATCAATCCAGCATTCACCAGCCATCCAGCAGGTGGCAGACACATCTATGGAATATTCATTTATTTTCTATTACTGCTTATTCCAAGCGATTAGGGACACAGAGAAGGCCAAGTTCGTTAGCATACATACACTGCTTTCTAAGTGCAGACCTAGATGATTGGTGCACCTGAACAGAATGGCTGATGGCAGGATCCCCAAGGACCTTCTCTATGGAGAACTGGCAGAGAGGAGATGTACGAAAGGCAGACCACACCTCGGGTTCAAGGACGTCCGTAAAAGAGACTTGAAATCTGCTGGAATAGACTGGGAGACTTGGGAACAGCTTGCACCCAACCGGATCAGCTGGCGTCATGTCACATCAACTGGAATAAAACATGCCGAGCAAACTCCAAAGAAGAATTTGCAAAGAAGACAAGAGGCAAAGAAGAAAAAGAAGTTGTCCGAACTAGAAGCACAGACCATCGTCTCTCGAGAAGGAAGGAGCCAACACAGGCTGCCAGTCTATCGCAGATCTATAGGATATTAAATAGGCAAAATAAAGTTGTTTTATTCAACTGATCTGCATGATCAAAGTTTACCAAATTTTAATTAGTTGGCTGTCATTAAATGCCTAAGCTTTTCAAAGCATTTTTAATATATACATTTCCAAGTTTCTGTAATAAAATATTAGAATGTACCACACTTCATGTTTAAGCACTTTTTGAATTAAATATTTCTGCTGGCATTGAGGGACACTGTAGGTGGAAACACATTCTGTGTCTCAGAGCCCACACATTAAGATGCCGTCAAATTCAACTGTGCTACTTATGCGCTTCCTTGTAAAATTAAACACTTCCAGTTTGTCTAAACAGTTAACGGGAGTCCTGGCCAAATAGCGCGTTCTATAAACAGGAAGCCACCCAGTCTGCGGCTTCAGTTTTCTCCTTTTAGTGTAGGAAACATCCAGTTTAAGTGTGCAGTCTTTCTGGAAGAACACAGAATAAGCTAGGTTTGTGGGTTTTTGAGCTTTAAACAACAATGCTTCTGTTCTTCACCTTCAGCAACCACTGGTTCGCCTTCGTGGTGGGACCATTGTTGGTGAGGGCAGAGTGGAAGTCCTGAAAAATGGAGAGTGGGGAACCATCTGTGATGATAACTGGAACCTCGTGTCTTCCACGGTGGTGTGCCGAGAGCTGGGCTTTGGCACAGCCAAAGAGGCCATGTCCGGAGGTCGCCTTGGACAAGGTACCCTAGGTTTATGAGTTCATCAAAACATCATTGGCACTTTTGCTGGAGCAAGGTACAAACACAAATACGCACAAATATTTTCAAAAATTTACTTCATATTTACATCATGGGTAGTTCCCAGGCAGTACATGCAGACTAGATTTGAGATTTGGATATATTTTAATAGAAATACAATCCCTATGGCACGGTGGCATAGTGGTTAGCATTGTTGCCTCACAGCGAGAAGGTCATGGGTTCAGTTCCCGCCTGTGGTCTTTCTGTGTGGAGCTTGCATGTTCTCCCCGTGTTTGTGTGGGTTTCCTCCGGGTGCTCCGGTTTCCTCCTACATCCAAAGATATGCGGGTGTGAATGTGTTTGTTTGTCTGTTTGTGGCACTGCGACGGATGGACTGGCACCCTGTCCTGGGTGTACCCCGCCTCACGCTCTATGACTGCTGGGATTGTCTCCAGCCCCCTCCACGACCCTTGATTGGACTAAGTGGTTGAAGCTGAGTGTGTGTATGTGTGTGTGTGTGTGTGTGTGTGTGTGTGTGTGTGTGTGTGTGTGTGTGTGTGTGCCATCCCTATGGATAAATCCAATCTAATCAAACCCAAATTAGCCCCCCCCAAAAAAACCTTAAAATATATATTTGAGTAAAAGTACTAAATTACATTAATGAAATATATAAAATCTCCCAAAATACCATTAGCTAACTATTTAAGAGAAAGGAGGATGATGGCTAAGCTGTCATCCCTGCTGGAGAACGTCTCCCATCCCATGCGTAAAGTAATTAACCCCATGTAGATGTAAATGAATCTATTCTACATTGTCTTTGCCTGTGTCACAGACATGAATGAGCAAAGCCTTCTGTATCTCACCATGTTATTTAGGTCCTTCAGGCTTTTTTTTGAGTAAATGGTTCAGGGGAGCATTAGCATGGCTAAAACCTTTCAGCTTCTGCGGGGGCTCCGCCCCCCAGACCCCCCTGATTACAGCCCTTTTAACCCCCTGACTGCACTAGAAAGCTCCTCCTTTAGCAACAGGCTGCTCCACCCAAAGTGCGTGAAGGAGTGATACTGCTGGTCCTTTCTTCCTGCTGCTGTCAGAATCCACAACCAGCAGTGTTCCCAGTAGACCACTCAAACCATTAATACCGTTACAGTGACATTTTTTCAGCCATTTGCAATAATACTCAACATTCTGTCCAATAATACTTGTACAATCGTGTACAACATAACTTGAACACTCATGTGTAATATTAAAAACATTCTTTTTCTGCTTGTATACAGTGTAATCTATTCTACATTGTCTATATTTTCATTCCGCACAGAACTTGCCTTCTGTATTTTGGTCATTATTTTTCTTTTACCTTATTTTTGCATACTTGTACTGTTGTTCTGTGACTGTCCGTGTGCTGCTGTAACATCATGAATTTCCCCGTCGTGGGACTATTAAAGGATTTTCTTATCTTTGCTAACTGGCATCATATTACACGAGATGCTAACAGGCTAACAACACCACCAAAGAAGAAGACTCTGCTTGTTGTACAGTTGTGCTCAAAGGTTTACGTACCCAGGGTACGTAAACCTTTGAGCACAACTGTATTTTTTTTTTTTACAGTTCAAACATGAACTTTGTTGGAAATAAATATCAATATGTCCAACAACCAACCAATGTACAACTGGCTGCCTTCAGTCAGCTTGCTAGTTTTTGTTTCGCATCACTCAGCATTTGTATAAAATAGACTTCTCCATTTTGGCCCCGTCTAGCGAGCAGCATAGCAACCACTTTCATCAGACATGACAAGACAAAATATTTTCCTCAACAACCTTTCTTTCATGACTAAACTGAGCCAATGACGGGACCGTCAGTTCTAAAACACTGACAAAGACGATATTAATGTGCATTATTGTTGACGAAAAAGATGAGACAAAGTGTTTTGCATGAAATAAAAACTTTTCGTCATCATTTAGTCTACAAGTGCTTCATTGGGAAGCACAGTCTCATTTGAGGGTGGGCACTAAAGGGTTAAAACATGACGCAATAGTCCTACATCCGGGAATGCCTTCGTATGTCCCCATCAGAAACACAGCACTTTCTCTGAGTTTTTGGGCAAATTACAAAGCAAGCAAAGTGTGTTGCGGTTTGTTTATGACCCAGAGCTCAAACATGTCAAGGCAGTTGTGCAGGTGAGAGAACGCAGCTACTTTGTCAAGGTGTGTAGGCTAAAACCTACTGAAAAAAACTGCACTTTTTGTGAATGCGCCAGTAATTGCAACCGAAAACAAAACAGTGCACTGTCTTTCTTTCTGTGTGAAGTGGTGCAGTGTTTGTGTTGTCCAATGGCAGGCTGTCCCCGGAAGTGGTCAAATCATGAGATATCACCCAGGGTTTCAAACAAGACTGTGCTGCCCCATTGCATTCAGAATGATGCATCATTCAGCTCTATTCCCTGTACTACTGCTGCCACCTTGTGGCTGTAACACAAAACTGCAAGGAGTGACCAGAGCTTGTGGAAGAAAAGGCTTGATATCTGGTCCGTGAGACTGACAAGAAAACCGAATGTCTAATTGCATCTGACAGGAAGTGTTGCAAATTTAAAATATCAGCAAAGAACACCACATACCTTCAGTCATTCAACAAGTATATTTTGTCGATAATGATAACATTCCTTATTTCAGATGTGTGAAACCCAATATTGACTGAAATGGTAATCGGAAATAATAAAATTTTTATCAAGTCTAATGTCTCGACTGAAATGCGACTAAAATATGTACATTCAGTTCTGTTGTGACTAAGACAAGACTAAAATAACCAGACTTTTAGTCAACTAAAACATGACAAAATAAAAATGCTATGTGAGTGACTAAATATAACTCAAAATAAAAAGGACATTTTACACAAGGCTAAAGGCCCCCTGACACTTGCACAACTTTGATCCGTGCACTTGCACGGACTCTGCCGTGCAAGAGAGTAAACTCGTCTCAAACTCATTGTAAACCGTTCAAAATCTCTGTAAATGTTCAAAATCTCCATCACACATTAATTACATGAACTTCATGTGAACATTAAGCAAATAATTCAAAAACACAGCATGTGAGTGTGAGTGGTTGCGTCAGCGCACCGCATCAAAGCGCAGCTCATCTGAACGATTATAGCGAGATGTTAAATCTATCATAAACATAAACTTTTACAGCTGCACATGAAGGAAAGAACATGCAACTGTTTTACCAAGCTATTATAATATAAACATACCTTTATATACTAACATAGTTCCACCTTGGAATTGGAATATAATATATAAGCTAGACCTTACAGAATTTTCATTACAAATAATTACCTTTTTAGACGGTTCCAAATGCGTTCTCCACCTCATTAAGTGCGCACAAGAGAGAAAAGCTGCAGCTGGAACAGCCCTCTGTGATTCCAGAAGCGATTAGAGGCGTTCAACAGCCAACTTGCAAAGAAAATGATGAATCCACTATGAAATAATTATTTTATATATGCAGCGTCCAGTGCACAACGTGTGGCAGCCAGTGAAACAAAGCATGGCATCCAACTGGAACACAGCGGGTGGGATCGTCGGGACGATGTGTGTGCAAGTGCGCTGAGCAAAGTTATGCAAGTGTCAGGGCACCTTTAGACTAAATTAAAAACAAACAAACAAACAAAAAAAACAGATGACAAAATTAACACTAACCACTTGTCTCTTGTTGCCATAAAACCCCCCACTCTGGTTGAAAATGAATGACAGCACAACTGTATTTAATACCAGTCAGATTTTTTTTCTTGAAATTTACAGCAGATAATAAACATTTGTGATTTTTAACCTTTCACCCTGCTGTAATTTAAAATCTCTGACCTGCTTTCAAATTATACAGTTAGCAAGAGCGTGTGGAAACCTGTCTTTAAAGTTCTGCTGACTTGGCAGCAGAATTCACAGCAGCAAATAGTTTGTTCTTTTTGTAATTTGGCCCAGTTCATGTCCAACAAACGGATCCTACCCTGAATCGGAACAGTTTCAGAGTTCAGCTCAAATGGTGCACATTCCAGTTTAATGACCCAACAGACGTGGAAAATGTTGATTATGTGACTCACTTTTCCCTCAGTGGTTTTCCATTCGTGGTTCTCTGCAGCCCCTCGTGAAGAAAAACCAGAAGTGATCATAACTCACCATGGAGAGAAACTATTTTATCAAACGCTGTAGTTAAAAGGATTTCACAGCACTCAAAGAATAAATGAATTCATCAAAGCTGCTTAAATTCCCAGTGAGCACTCATTGTGAACTCGCCTATTTTCAGAGTTGCGCAATTTCAGCTGATCCTTTTTCCCCCTCACAAATTCTGTTTGACGAGAGCCTGCTACAGATTTAGATTTTTTTTTTTTTCATTTCAAAGCTACTTTACAATTTTGATTTGTCCCAGATGTTAAATGTATGCTCAGGTTTATGTCAATAGATACATGTTGTTCTCATATTTAACTTTCTTTTGTCCTCAAATGCACTGCTCCATCGGTCATTGCAATAGATAAGGTAATAATACTCGTAGGCATGACTGCAAGGCTGACGGTAGTCTGACATTTGACCCCAATGACCTTGGCCTTCACTCAAATGATTGACCTCTGTCTGATCTTGCCAGGACAGTGCTGGAACCCACCAGCAGCAGTAAATGTGTGCTGCTTTTTATCCAAATTGGGTTGAAAAATCAAACTCCTTGATCTTGGCATTGACACCTCTGCCACACCTTGACGATTTAGCCAACGTATGCCGACTGTATTAAAAACGCTGGCGTATGTGTAAAAAGTTATGGGTACATTTGGTATAAGTAAAGAGCACATTGAAGCACATTGAAGCACATTAAAACACGCTGATATACGTCGTAATCCACTGAGCACCTCGAAAAATTTTAGGCATGCACTATGTTTTTGACATATGTCAGCGTATGACTTCATACGTTTCACATATGCAGGACAAGTTATGCGATTGTTGACACACGTTTCTTATAAGTTAGTCATAAGTCAAAATCTGTCCATTAATGCTGTTCATTGATTGGCTGAAAGCTGCAGTGCTCATGCAAACAGAGGAGTAAATATGATTAAAGTCTTAATCTTACTCATTCATTTCATTTGGATTCATCATCACAGCCTGACGAAAACCTATCGACATAAAGCGTCCTGATTTTGGAAAACGATGTCTGAAAATACTTTAATTCCTTGTCGTGGCTGAAGAAATGTAGCATTTAAAGCAAATCTGTCTGTGGTTTTTCTGCTTCTGGTGCATTTCTCAGCCTGAACCAGAGGACGCTGGGTCCCACCAGCAGAGCGAACAGGTTCAGTCGGCGTTCGAAACACAAACCAAGCCAGATTTAACTGTTCCAACCTGCACCACACCGTGCAGTACTGACACAGACCGCTCGATGGAAATGGGACTCTTTAAGGACTCTTAGAAGGCAGTTTTTGAGTCAGTCTTCTTTGACTTACCATGTTTGGCAGAAATCAGCAACAGGACCTGTGAGGAGTAGGCCAACAAACAGGCAGACATGACATGGGCCCCAATGACTGACCTTTGACAATTTTAACTTTGTTGGGCTATTCTGGAACCCTCCTCCATATGTTTGCCAAACTTGGTGCAAATCAGAGAGAAAAACCTGCATTTTGATGTTTGACCCCAATGACACTGACTCCAGTAATTGTCTTTTAGCAAATTCAACCTCACCTGGCCACTTCTGGAACCCAGCTATACATGTGTGCCAAAACAAGCCTGTTCCATATACTATTGGGAAGACATCAGTCAAAGGTTCTAGGAGGAGGACAGGAACAAAGAGATGAATGTTTCTGAAATTATAGCATGAGGTATTTTTTTTTTAAAGTTCTGAAATCCATAGTTTGTCTTCCTTTGTGTTTTCAGGTATGGGCCCTGTGCACATGAATGAGGTGGAATGTTCTGGATTTGAAAAGTCTATTACTGACTGTTCATTCAACAAGGAGGCTGTTGGCTGCAGCCATGAAGAAGACGCTGCTGTCAGGTGTAACGTTCCTGCTATGGGGTTCAAGCAAAGGGTGAGTTTAAACTAAACCCTCACAGAGCACAAAGCCAAACAATCCGGCAATTGTGCATTATTGTTATTATCAATGTCTCCTTTCTTCTTCTTTCAACTGTACCCATTAGAGGTCACCACAGCAGGTCAATCATTTCCATCTCGCCCTGTCCTCTGTATCGCCCTCTGTCACACCAACCACCTGCAAAATCTCCCTCACCACATCCATAAACCTCCTCTTTGGCCTCCCTCTTCTCCTCCTGCCTGGTGGCTCCATCCTTTGTCCAAACCATCTAAATCTCACCTCTGACTTTGTCTCCAAACTGTTCCACCTGAGCTGTCCCTCTAATATGTTCATTCCTAATCCTGTCCATTCTCGTCACTCCCAAAGAGAATCTCAACATCTTCAGCTCTGCCACCTCCAGCTCTGCCTCCTGTTTCTTTGTTAGCGCCGCCGTCTCTAGACTGTACAACATAGCTGGTCTCACTATTGTCTTATTAGATATTCTTCGGCCACAAATCACTCCTGCCACCTTTCTCCACCCACTCCACCCTGCCTACATTCTCTTCTTCACCTCTCTACCACACTCTCCATTACTTTGGAGAGTTGAGACCAAGTATTTAAACTCATCTAATTTCACCATTTCTACTCCTTGTAAGTGCACTATTCCACTGGCCTCCCAGTCATTCACACACATGTACTCAGTCTTGCTCCTACTAACTTTCATTCCCCTGCTGTCTAGAGTGTATCACCCCATTTCCAGGCTAGACTCAAGCTGTTCTTCTGCTCTCACTACAGAGCACAATGTCTGCAACATCATAGTCCATGGAGATTCGTGTCTGATCTCATCTGTCAACCTGTCCATCACCATTGCGGACAAGAAAGAACTCTCATTTCTACTGCGCATCTCAGTGTTGTCACACTATCCTTGTACATATCCTGCACTACCCTCACATACTTCTCTTCCACTCCAGACTTCCTCATTCAGAACCACAGCTCTTCTCTTGGCACCCTGTCATAAGCTTTCTCCAAATTCACAAACACAGAATGTAACTCCTTCTGCGCTTCTCTATACTTTTCCATCAGTATTCTCAGAGCAAACATTACATCTGTAGTGCTCTTTCTTGGCAAGAAACCATTTTGCTGGTCTCGGATCTTCACCTGTTTTATAACCCTAGCTTCTACTACTCTTTCCCATAATGTCATGCTGTGGCTGATCAGCTTAAGTCCCCTGTAGTTACTGCAGCTCTGCACATCACAAAATAGGAACCAGCACACTTCGTCTCCAATCTTCAGACATCCTTTCCAAGATTTTATGAAACAATCAGGTTAGAAACTCCACTGCCATCTTTCCTAGACATTTACAAGCCTCCACTGGAATGTCATCTGGACCAACTGCCTTTCCACTCTTTATCCTCTTTATAGCTGTCCTCACTTCATCCTTACTAATCTTTTGCACTTCCTGATTTACTCTCCACATCATCCAGCATTTTCTCTCTCTCTCCTTTTCTTAATTCATCCAGTCCTCAAAATATTCCCTCCCTCCCTTCTCAACACACTCTCCATCACTTGCAACCCTAACCTGCTGCACATCCTTTCATTTCATTTCATTTTTTTTCATTTATTTATATAGCGCAAAATCACAAAAAGGTTGCCTCAAGGTGCTTCACACAAGTAAGGTCTAACCTTACCAACCCCCAGAGCAACAGTGGTAAGGAAAAACTCCCTCTGAGGAAGAAACTTCAAGCAGACCAGACTCAAAGGGGTGACCCTCTGCTTGGGCCATGCTACAGACACAAATTATAAAACAATTCTCAAAACGAACATACAGGAAATATTGCCGGTGCACAGGACGGTTTCTGGAACAGATACCACACCCATCTCTGGATGGAGCCACACCTCAAACAGAGCAAAAAGAAAAAAAGCAGAATCAAGCATCAGAAAGACAACAAATACAGTATAATTTGTCAGCATTAAGCAACAAGAAAAACAGTAGAAATACAAAGGTGATCGCCGGTCCCACTAGCCCTAAGCTTCACTAAAAGACCCAGAATTTAGATAAAATTGAGGCCGTGGCCTGCTCCTTTTCCTAATAAAATGAATTAAAAGAGTAAAAAGCGTAGAAACATATACTATGCCAGTATGCTAGCAATATGAAATGGAAAATAAGTGTGTCTTAAGTCTGGACTTGAAAGTCTGTACAGAATCTGACTGTTTTATTGATGCAGGGAGATCATTCCACAGAACAGAGGCATGATAAGAGAAAACTCTGTGACCTGCAGACTAAGTAGTCCTGCACCTTTAGAATGCAATGCCCAGGCCAGTACATAGGGTTTAATTAGGTCAGCTAGGTAGGGAGGTGCCAGTCTGTGAACAATTTTATAGGCTAGTAGCAGAACCTTAAAATCTCATCTCACTGGGATAGGAAGCCAGTGAAGAGATGCCAAAATGGGTGTAATGTGGTCAAACTTTCTGCTTCGTGTCAAAACTCTGGCAGCAGCATTTTGAACCAATTGGAGACCCCTAATGCTGGACTGTGGTAAACCAGAAAATAGAAAATTGCAGTAGTCCAATCTAGAAGAGTCAAATGCATGAATCAGGGTCTTAGCATCAGCCATAGACAGGATGGGACGAATCTTCGCTATATTTCTCAGGTGGAAGAAAGCAATCCTCGTAATATCTCTAATCTGGAAGCCAAAGGACAATGTAGGATCAAAAATTACCCCAAGGTTCCTCACTTTGTCAGTGTGATGTATGACACACGAGCCTAGGCCAAGTGTTAACTGGTCAAATTGATGCTGATGTCTCACTGGACCAAGAACCATCATTTCAGTCTTAGCAGAGTTTAAAAGTAGGAAGTTTCTAGACTTCCACTTTCTCACTGATGCAAGGCAATCTTCTAAGGATTTTATGTGGATGAGATTACCAGCAGTTATCGGCATGTATAACTGAGTATCACCAGCATAGCAGTGAAAGGTAACCCCAAAACACTGCAATATGTGCTCAAGGGGTGCTATATAAAAGAAGAAAAGCAGGGGCCCTAAGAAGGACCCCTATGGTACCCCAAATTTCATGTCACGAAGGTTAGAGGTAGTGTTACTGTACAAAACACAGTAAGAATGACTGGTCAGGTATGACGTCAACCAAGCAAGGGCACTCCCAGTAATCCCAAAATGATTCTCCAGCCTGTCGAGTAGAATGTGATGATCCATGGTATCAAATGCAGCACTGAGATCTAACAGCACCAGAACTGTAGTGGTGTCTAAATCCATTGCAAGCAGAAAATCATTCACCACTTTAGTGAGATCTGTCTCTGAGGAATGATATTTTCTAAAAGCAGACTGCAGTGGCTCAAAGAGATTATTCTCAGTAATTAGTCCACGAGCTGCTGTGAAACCACTTTTTCCAGAATTTTAGAGGAAAATGATAGATTTGATATCGGCCGATAGTTTTTAAATACACTAGGGTCAAGATTAGATTCCTTAAGTAATGGTTTAATAACTGCAGATTTGAAACTTTTAGGAACAGATCCAGAAATGAATGAGAGATTAATAATTTCCAGCACAGTTGGCCCAAGAATGGGCCACAGGTCCTTAAACAGTTTTGTTGGTATAGGATCAAATAAACAGGTTGTGCTTTTTTTTAGACTTTACGAGTTTTGTCAGCACACCTAGTGAGATACTATCAAATTCTGTAAATCTAGGTAATACCTCAGTAATGGCGCCCACCTCAATAACAGGGTATAGTTGCTGGGTTAAGGCATGCTGAGATATGCTCAACCTAATATCTTCCATTTTCTTCTCAAAGTAATCCAGGAAATCTTGAGCTGTAAAAGGAGAGCGAACTACACGTGGTTGTCCATGAATAAGTGTTAGCACCGTGTTGAACAAAAGTTATGCTTGTTTTTGTTTATCAAAGCACAGTAATAGGTCCACTTTGTAGCCAGTAGTGCATGCTTATAGTCTAAAGCCCCCTTTCATACTAGCGTATTTGTAGAGCTGCTTATTGTGGCATATCGTCTACACCGAGTTGAGCAGCTCTCTGCACACTTTTAGCAGCTCAACGTCGAGTTTTTTCTCCCTACACAGCAGTATGTTGAGGGCTACGTGCGTAGGATGGAAGAAATTAAACATGTTTAATTTTCTGCGTGGGTAGAGCACTGGACACAGTTGTAAGCAGGTCTGTGCAACACGGCGTTACTGCATGCAAGTCTGTGCAACACGGCGCTCCTGTACACAAACAAAAACTGAGTGTGTGCATCCAGAATGATTCAGCTGAGAACATGATCACACAGCCCACAGCACCTGTATGTGCTCACAGCTGATGTAACTGATGGATGTGTGTGTGCTCAGAACAGGGAATCGAACCTCAACTCAGAAATCCAGAAACAGCAGGTCGGTCGCTCACTCTCTGTTGTGCTGTCTCTCTCTCTGTCTCTCTCCCTCTGTCACTCTCTCCCTCACTTTCTCTCTCTCTCTCTCTCTCTCCCTCTCTCCCTCACTCTCTCCCTCTGTCACTCTCTCTTTGTTGCTCTCTCTCTCTCACTCTCTCTCTCTCTCTCTCCCCCTCTGTCACTCTCTCCCTCACTCTCTCTCTCTTTGTTTCTCTCTCTCTCTTTCTCTCTCTCTCTGTCTCCCTCTGTCACTCTCTCCCTCACTCTCTCTCTCTTTGTTGCTCTCTCTCTCTCACTCTCTCTCTCTCTCTCTCTCCCCTCTGTCACTCTCTCCCTCACTCTCTCTCTCTTTGTTTCTCTCTTTCTCTCTCTCTCTGTCTCCCTCTGTCACTCTCTCCCTCACTCTCTCTCTCT